>NC_052241.1:6650437-6951636 GCF_013401445.1 Tripterygium wilfordii
GAAGCTCAAAAGCGACTGGAATGCTATCAAGCTCGTATGTCCAGAGCTTTCAATAAAAAAGTACGTCCTCGATCATTTCAAATAGGAGACTTGGTCTTAGCTATAAGGAGGCCGATTGTGATCACTCGATGGACTGGGGGCAAATTCCTACGCAAATGGGATGGACCATATGTAGTCACGGAAGCCTACACAAATGGTGCTTATAAAATTATCGACAAGGACGGTCTACGGATCGGACCTATCAATGGAAAATTCTTGAAGCGTTTTTACGCTTAGAATCAAATTGTAATACTCCTTGCCCATATGAGTATAAACTATGAATGACATCAAAAAAAAAAAAAAAAACTCGCTAGATTGAAAACCCGAAAGGGCGGTCTAGGCAAAAATAAGAGTTAAAAAAAAAAAATTTCCTTGGAACTACGTTTGACTTGATCTCCTCAAAAGGAGTACGTAGGCAGCTTGGGAAATTCCAAGTTCAGTCAAATCAAATAAAAAAAAAAGACTTTGTCTTTTAGTTCAAATCCAAATAAAAATAGAAGACTTTGTCTTTTATTTTCAAGTTCAGTCAAATTCAAAGAAAAAAATTTTCTTTGTATTGTCATTTCGAAAAGACAAAATCAAAGCATGTAAGATGTACATTCATGTTATGATTTAAGGTTCCTTTCTTTAATGAGAATACCTTTGATGCTTATATGTGCATACTTGATGGTGCGCCAAGTTATAGCATTAAAAAAGGAGCAAATGAATTCATTGATATGAATGTTCATTACATAAAAAATAAAAAATAAAAAAAAAACTAATCGAAATGACAAAGAATAAATAAATAGAGAAGTCTAATTCTTCTTGATCCAATTCGCTAGCCCACGGAATCCATCTTCCAAAGTTGCCTTCCGTTTAGCAATCGACTTAGTTGTAGTGGCATCCTTAACTTGGAGCTTCTCTAGCTTTGAATGTGATTCCTTCAATTGATTAAGGTCATCACTTTCTTTCTTCATTTTCTCATCAAAGGAGTCAAGTTGGGATGACAAAACATTATCTCGCTTCTCTAGACGAGAAATTTCAAGTCTAACTTCCTTTTGTTCTGCTTCTATCTTGCAACGTTCCTTGGTCAAGTCTGGAACAATAAGCATACGAGCAGAAATAAGATCTTCCAAAGAAGCCAACTGCTTTTGCTTTTCTTCTAAAGATGGAAAACGCATGGTGTCATTCTCCTCGTGAAGGAAGTCATCAATGTCATTCAAGTATTCAACCACCTTTGCCATTAAAGGAGAAATATCAATGTGAAAAAATTGACTACAGAAGTCTTTATAACAAGATGACTTCCGAGTCCACCATCCTCTCAAGTCGGATAGGCCTCCATGCAATGCCTTGGTAAATTCCTTCTCAAGATATGCCGTCATTGCTTCACGGAGCATCTCTTCATGCTCATTTAAAAGATTTGGTGACTTATCTTCAGGATTCGCTGATGCGGATAAAACAACAGTCAATTGTTGGGATTTGGTGCTGGAAACTTTCTGACCCAATGTCCCTGAAGTAGCCCCATCATCTGTCAAGTTTAGGCTTCTATTCTCTAAAGAATGTGTGGATGGAATAATACCTTCTCCAACACTATCGGGAAGTTCACCTAATAGACAATCATTTGGGCTACCTTCATCAGCAAAGCCCTCAAGGGCACCAATCATCTCACTCATAGGAATTTTATCGAAAGCTACCCAAAAAAAAAAAAAAAAAAAAAAAGTTTATTATCAATAAATGGGCAAATAATAGATAACAAGACAGAGAAAAATAAAGGAATACCTTTATTCCAAGAACATGGAGAGAGATTCATATCACTCTTTGCTTCCGCAGGAATGTCCTTGGTATTAGTTTTGAGATCAATTTGTTTTCCGGAACGTAAACGAGTAGATCTCCTAACCAGTGGTATATCGTCAGAATCAAAGTTAGATTCAAAATCAGTATGTGCTCCTTCAGGTGCAACTGCAACAATTGCAGACTTTACCTTTGGCACTATTTCATCAACTGAAGTTTTCTTTGTCTTGGCCTTTGAAGGTCCAGCTTTAGATTTCTTTAAAGCACGTTCCTCTGGAACGTCTAAATCCACAATGAGAGGTTTCTCTTTCGGTGGCAATGGGATGGAGTCATCTTCTCCAGCTTTTCTTTTCCTCCGAGAAAGTGTAGATGCAATATTCTCAACAAGTTTAAAATCAGCACGTTCACTACTCTCCAAAACAGTAGTAGAAACGTTAAGCAATATGGGAGCCACCGTGGTGTCCCACCAATTCTCATACTTTCGATCAATTTGATCGCACATATTAGTACAAGGCCCCGGAATATGAAATTTTGCCTTACTCCCTACTCTTGTTAGAGATAACCAACAACTGTAAAGAGTACTTGGATTCAATTCAAAAGAATGTATATTCGGAGACCCAGGATTGATTTGTTTGAATCCATGCTGTCTTGAAAACCGGTGTGGACTATACGCTTCCAAAGTGTATGACGACCCCCGACGACATGGTAAATAGCCAGGTCGAATACTCATCATAAATTCTTGAATCTCTTCGGACAAGTCTCCAACATCTGTTTGGTCACCAACTTGTTTCGGAGGATGACTCACGACCCACTTAAAGTTTTTTGAGTCCATGTTTCCACGAAGAAGTTTCCGACAGTCTATCATGTTAGGCTCCCAAAATTGATAGACATTTAAAATTCCAGAATATCTCCTAAGTGTAGGACGCCCAAAAGATGTGTCAATGATATCAAATATACCACGAGGGAAATGCAATGCTACCCAGCCATAAAGAAAGTGCCCTGGAAATGATTGAGTAATTCTTCCAAGATCCTTTCTTTCAGAAGAAAAGGTCTGTGTAAGACCTTTATAAATACTTGCTAAAATAGGTGGAACCAGACTATATCTTACACCTGCAGCCATCCGGGAAGCAACTTTAAAAGTTGCGGGTCTTAAGTGGTCATCGCCTGATGGAAGGACAAATCTACAAAGCCAAATAGAGAGATATGCAGCTATCTCCAACTCATCAATCTTGGTGGTAGATAATTCAAGATCTAACGCCTGTAAACATTTTAGATCTCTGATGTCTTCAGAAGACACACTTTGGTTGGGAATGACTATGGGTCTCCACACTTTTGTTGTTGTTCCACTTTTTAGAAATTCATACTTTCCCAAGTTTGATAATTTCTTATATTTCGAGTCTCCTCGAGGATTGGGTTTCCGAGAAACCCCATTAAGCCAAAAATTGAGCCAATCTGCATGCTTGATTCGATCAATAACCTTTTCTCCGGCTATATGTTGAAAAGCCTTAAAGAGATGAAGACAAGAATCTGGAAGAGATTTTCCATCAGTGAGTTCCCTAAAACTCGGAATAACCTCTTCATAATAATCACCAAGTATAGACAATCCGGAAATATCTCGCATTTCCCAAAGAGAAATGCCAATTTCTCCATGCCTCGTCACAAAGGTACTGGTTTCAGGACACCATACCTCACATAAAGCCCGATATGCTGAAGGGGGACGATGATATTCCATCGTTGCTGCTTGGACTGCTAATGATAAATCTTCCAAGCCTCTATCCTTAAGGAGTCCAGCAACCCGTCTGGACCACTCCCAAAAGCCATTTAGATATGAAATCTCTCCTCTGGGATTCAAAGATGTCCCCCATCTAATAAATTTGTTCCCAATATTCTCGGCAATCAAAGGTCGTGGGATGAAGTCATCCTCATTATGATGTGGTGCAATACACAAGTAAGGTAGGCCAAGACGACGGGCATCCGTGGATGCCAATTCCTTGGATCTGCTAATTAAAGACATATCCAAACCTTGAAATCGATTGACACCGGGGATAGCAAAACGGCCAGTCATTGCACTATTGACGTGAAATTTAAGATGACCCTGCATGCCTGTAGAAGAGTGAAGTCCAACAAAAGCCATCGGAAAACGAATTGTTTTCCCTTTAAATTTGGGATTACTAGATTCTGTAATCCATTGTGGATTCGAGTTTGAGCTACTCTCAGAATCCGTCTTCGGGGCTGAACACGGTTTGCGGGAGGCCATATCTAAATTAAAAAAATAAAAAAATAAAAAATCAGCTTCCGAAAGAAGGAAAAAATAAATAAATTTCAGCTGCCGAAGAAAGAATACATATGCACATGTGTGTATATGTATATGTATAGTTATGGCGTAGGCGCCATGCAACATCACAGCCATGAAAGTCAAGGTTGGTTGCTTTAAAAACAAAACATATATATATATCATATATATATGTATGAGATGAAAATTTCTAAAAATAATCACGGCTGGGTGATGAAAAAAAAAAAACTAAAGTTGTCTCACCTTTTATGCGTGATGTTGAAAGAGTGAGTATACAAACTCTATAGCACATGTTGGCTTTATATAAGTCTAACTCTCCTATATCAAGTGAGATTAGTTATAAGTTATCAAATACAAATCAAATTGTGATTATATAAAGCATATTTTATTAGATAATTCAAGACTTAAATTATCTAGTCTTTGATAACTTAAGTCTTGAGGGGGCATTTGTAGACACAAAAAAATTTGCAGCCCAATTAAATAAAATAGTGGGCTCTAAATTAAAATAATTTATGAAGCCCAAAATATTGTTAAATGGATAAAATCTAAGATAAATACAAATCAAATCAAATTCAAATAAAATAAAATTAAAGGGATAATCATTGATTAAGTGATTTCTCTACAATACCCTTAATGTCAAGGGTTAAGGCCAAGGGTACATAAGTAAATTCCACTTCTCCCTTTGCCTATAAATACCAAGCTCATTTGGAAAAAAAAAAAAGAGAAAGAAGAGGAGGAGTAGAGAGAAACTATCTAAAGACTCTCTCAAATTTCTTCTCTAAATCCGGAATTCTTAGAATTCCTTTAAGTCTCAAATCCAAGTCAAGTCCTGGAAGTGAAAAGTCCAAGTTCTTTAAATCTGGAATTCTCAGAATTCCTTCAAGTCTCAAGTCTAAGTCAAGTCCCGGAAGTGAAGTTCAAGTTCTCTAAATCCAGAATTCTTAGAATTCCATCAAGTCTCAAGTCCGATAATCAAATCCCAAATTCAAGTCCAACACTCAAATCCAACTGGATTTTATTACAAATTCGTAGAATTTGTTTGAAGCACTCAACTAAAAATCAGAAGATTTTGTATTCGTGTGGAATACGTCAAAAGGAGAGATCAAGTCCACTTTGATTTAAATATTTGTAATTTGTATCAAATTTTAAGTGTATTTTAATTTACACTGAGGAATTTGGTGTGTACAAAGGGTTTGCTAGTTTTGCTCTCCCATTAGGATTCAAATCTTCATTAGGGTAAGTCCACATACAAATTCTTCGTGGTTTTGCTTGGCACGCGTGGTTTGTGTTTACTGTGATGGCTTTATTGAATGTTCATTCGAAAAGTAGTGGTTGCGGGTTCAATGTGGATGACGAAAGAACAATGAGAAAGTATGGATATTAAATTTTATTTTTTTTGAAATTGAGAGGGGGATTTGAACCCTAGTCATCCTTATTATTTTAACTAGTGGTTCGAGTCTTTGGATACTAATTTTAACCAAAAGGATGTGATAATAATGGAACATAAAAAGTTGAAGTTACTGAGATTGAAGAACTAATGAATTGTATATGTTGGTTTCACCCTCTCTCTCCTCTGCTCGCTTTTATTTAGCAGGATAACATGGCTTATGGAAGTTGATATAGAAAAGATAAAGTTTATTTACTCCATGGGCGAAGCTACTTTATGGTGAGGGGGTCAGCAGTATCACAAACCTTAAAAGTTTTAAAATGTCTCAGTTTCTGTAGTTAAAAACAATCTCACAAAATATACACAGAAATTAACAATATAACCCTAAAATTTATTGGCAAAAGGATATTTTTCGACCCTCAACTATGGGGTGACTTTCATTTTTGTCCCTAAGTTTTTTTTCTCCCATTTGCGTCCCTCAACTATTGAAAAATATCATTTTCGTCCTTTCAAGTGAGATTGAAGCTGGGAAAAACTTGATCTGACGAACAATATGATGCCACGTAGGATTTTTCGATAGCTGGATTTATTCGAGGGACAAACATGGTACTTTCCCATAGTTGGGGGACGAAAAAGGGAAAAAAAAAGCTAAGGGAGGAAAATGAAACCCGACCAATAGTTAAGGGATGAAAAGTACTCTTTTGCCAAAATTTATTCTAAGAGAACACATTGAAATTCGTAAAATGCCTTGTATTACCAACATCTCTGCTTTATTACTTTGAATTGCTCAATATTTTTTTAAGTAGCGGGTGTTACAAGCATTGAGGGTCAGTTTGGCAAAGCTTATTTTCTGTCAATTCTCCGTTTGACCAAGCTTATTTGCTGTCAAAATAAATTAGTTTATAAGTTGTTAAAAAAAAGGCTAGCTTATATACTATGAAATAAACTGTCAGGTGTTTAACAGATTTTATAGCTAACGCAACTTATTAGTTGTCAAATAAGTTGTTAGTTGTTTGTTGAAGCTTGTAAGCTTGCGCTAGCTAATTCTTAGATTAGGGTTTAAGTATCAATAAATACATGAAATGATTAATACATTTAACCAAAAACTCATGTTCTAGATAACCTAATCGAAGTTCTGGTCCACATGTGATGAATAGTCAGCAAACAAGTTCGTCGCAAAGTAGTATAGTTCATTAGATATTGCATGATCTTTGCTCATTTCCTTTAAGATGTCCATGGCAACTATAGTTGCCATCTTGTCCTTTGAAGTAGCCGATGGTGGTGTTGCCTTAACAGCAATGCGTGTCTTAACTGCAGTAACTAGCCTCATTATTGCTTCATGTTCTTCAACTCTTTTGGGTTATAGGACTGAGTTTGACCAGACCCGGTAGATTTTTAGAGATGAAAACCCGGTCCGGTAACCCTGTCAAGGGGAACCGGGTATTCTGGAAGACCCAAAAATCCTTAACATGGCTAACATAGTCACAAAAACTCTCTCATACTTGTCTCTCTCTCATCCTTACATTCTCTCTGTTGGCTCTTCCTCTCTTTTCTCCTCTAACCGGCCACCATCATCATCATTTCTTCCCTTTCTCTCTCTCCACGCTTCTCTCTCTACCTAACCAACATCTTTTCTTAAGCTTTCTCTTCATTGCAATCTCTGTACAATCGAGGGTTGCTGAAGGACAGAGGAGAATAGCTAATAACTGGTGAATTTTTCACTTGAATTTCTAGACATTTAGAGACAGAAGAATTTGAAAGCAGTGAGCAGAGAATGAATCAATGGCAATAGTATTTCATCAATAAGTTGAGTATTACAGAGGAGGAGTGGAGCATTATATATGGTCTGCTCCTACTCTCTGTCAACGGTAACAAAACAGAGAACTATACATGGATGTGAAAGGAGGAGGAAGAAATCGAGATACAACGGTCATAAGTTGAAGCAATGAAACGACATCGTAAAAGAGAAGAATAAGAAGACGACTTGATACGTTGCCGTCTTTGGGTGCAAACAAATACAAAGTAAAAACGCAGTCGTTCCAATTATCTTCAACAGACAATCGAAGGAGTACAAACACCAAAGGAGATTCTCAATCGATGGAGATCAAAGGAAGAAGCTAAAATTACAGCCGAAGGAGATTCTCATAGAAGACCAATCAAAGGAGAGGTGGCTGAAATTGCAGCGGCAACGAAGGTTTGGCGATGGAGAAGACAAAGACGAAAATCCTTACGAATGTTGTAAAATCTAAACGACAAAAAGAATATATTCAATCATGTGGCATTGTATTAATAGAATCTGGTAGAACCTAATGAGAAAAAGTTAAGGGTTAAAATATTATCTATGTACTTAGACAATCACATTTTTCTCAATTATATTCTTAAACTATTTAATTTCTTCATTCTATCCTTAAAATATTGTTTTATACATTATTGTTGTCCTAAATCAACTTTTCGGTGTTTGACACTGAAGAAAATGCTGAGTTGGCATCTAAATCCCGACGAAAGGTACACATAGCTTAATGACATGTAAAAACAATAAAATTAAATCCACCTTGGAAATAAATTCAAAAAATAAAAATGAAAATAAAAAATCCTTATCAAATCACATGACCAGATCTGTATTCTTAAAAAAAAATCAAGAACCAATTAAAAAATCAGTTCTTATCAATTCCACATCAACGGATTTGTGTTCTTATCAAATTGATGAGCGCCACCTATTTGTTCTTATCAGATGCTTCTTCAAGCTGAAAGATTCATTCAAATCGGTCAGACCATGGTATCTCATAAAGACGAAGATTGGAGTCAAAGCATCAAAATCAGAACCAGATACCAAACCGTGACAAATGGGCATGTTTCCATCTTTCTCACATGTAACGTAAAAGTTCCAATTAAGAGGATAGTTTTTAGTCCCTGAAGCACCGAATATTTCTTGACCCCAGCTAGCCACTCAAAATCGGGCGAGAAAAATGAAACGAAAGTGGAGTTGAAGAACCCAGAAATTCGGGATCTCGGTTTTAGCTTTTCGATTCTCGGTATTTTGTGAGCCTAGATATAGAAGAACCCAGGGCACTTCCTTTCAAATTGCTTCGGTGGCAGACCCATGGGTTAGGGATTTCTTGGTTCCTCTGTTTCAGGTTCTTGGTTTGATTTCTGAGTTTGTTCTTGATGGAAGTGGGGTTTGGTTTAATTTCGGAGTTTGTTCTTGGTGGAATTTGGGTTTTTTTACCCTAAACCCTAAACTATATCATTGATTTGTTTAGATTGCATTGCAATTTATTTTTTAAAATTTCATGTGTATAAAAAATGAATTTAAAAAATATTATTTTGCCATATCATCAAGCTATGTAAAATGTTTGTCAGAGTTTAGTTGCCACCTCAACATTTTTGCTGGAGTCACCATTGAAAAGTTTATTCGTGAGAGTTTGAGGATAGAATGAAGAAATTAAATAGTTTAAGAATATAATCGAGAAAATTGTGATAGTCTAAGGACATCAATAATATTTTAGCCAAAAGTTAAGAGTATGTGTTAATAATATTATTCGGTTACAAATTTAAATCTTGTGGTATTGCATTGAATGATAGAATATGACAGAACCTGAATGACAAAAAGAGTATGTTAATAATACTATTCCATTTACCAATTTAAATAATTGTTATAATTCAACATCACCAAATTATGGTGCTTTGAAAATTCCTCCTTTTTAAAATTTTTGTTTTCCTTCTTTAATACACCTTGTCGTATGCTAATCTGGTTTATCGGAACTAATGAGATGCTGCAAACTAAAAGGTAGTTAATATTAATTCATGATTGGTTGGGTTTGAAAATATATAGAGAAATTATTTAGTGGTATGTTACTCCATGATATACACTAATATGGTGCACTAGAACCAATGAGACTGTACAAAATTATCGACGGACAATGCACTGTTGCCGGAGGTTAGTGACGGGCACGTGGAGATGGAAAGCATGATAGAGAAACTGAGAAAATCGTTATGAGAGACAATTAATAAACAAATTACGAAATTAAAAATTATTTATATATAATAAAATTTTAAAAATATTAGAAGGCCCTGGGTTGGTGGGGCCCTGGTCGGGGTCAGGTTGTGCCAACCAGGCCCGATTCTGGACCCTATACACATATAAATACTCTTATTTTCTAGCCAAAATTACAAAGTGAAACCTTATCAACTATGAATTTGGTTTTTGTTTTCATCATATATATATATAGATATATATACACACACAAATATGTATTACAATTTATTTATTTTTTCATAATATATGTAGGTATATATAGTATATTTGGACGGGCACCAAGGAAATAAGACGTTGGATGAAAAAATAGAGATGCATCTCTAGCTCGTATCTTTCATCTGTGAAAGAGGCAAGAAGTGAAGTTAAAGATTCTCTTATATACAGCTACAAACACAGTGTCAATGGTTTCGCAGCATCTCTCACTCAAGATGAAGCTTCCAAACTTTCTAGTAAGAAAAATAACACATGGATTTTGAATTTCAATCTTTCTATATATATCCCAAGATTACAAAAATCACTATTGCTAATTTGTTTTATAGAATTGGAAGATGTGATATCTGTAGATGAAAGCAACCCAACTGAATAATACTCTTTAGATACTACAAGGTCATGGGAATTTTTGGGATTAGGAGGACTAATAGACGAGAGGGAACATACTTGGAATCAATTTAGTATCGGACAAGAAATGCTCCGCAAAGCTGGATATGGCAAGAATATTATTGTTGGAGTCATGGATACAGGTGATAATACCCTTCTTATGTTTATTTCTTATTTTTATTTTTTACATGTAATTCCATTTCGCATCCAAGCAAGCAATTCATGCAGAGGATTTTTTAATGCTTGAGAAAAAAACTGAAGAGAAAGGTGGAACATAACAATAAAAGCGCAGGGGAAGGGGAAGGGGAAGGGGAAGGGGAAGGGAGAGGGTTGGAGTCAAAGTAGATGCGCTTTCTTATATCTCTTATGTTTATGTTGGGCCATCAAACTCATGATTGAATAAGGTGCTTCAACGTGGATCCTTTTAGCATAACATTTTATCATTGTCTTTGTTTTTTCCGGATGAATTGGTAAAACAAAACAAAAACTATTTAATTAGTTGGAGACAGTGGGATAGAGAGTTTAACTTTTACAGCTTTTAATACAAAAGTCATTGTTTTTTCCGGATGCTGCGTCAAAACATCTCTCTTCTTGCATTTTTAAGATTCCTTCGGCTCAAGGGCATTTGGGCGGGAAACTAATACTCAATTATGATTTAATTATTGTTGGAAATTGGGTTTTAAATATGGGTTATTGAGCAATTGTCTCCAAGACAATTGTTGGTAACCTACATCAGTTACAAAGATGTAACTGACATTGTTCTCTCTTTTAGGGTGCATTTGGTAGAGGGGTAATGGGATGTAATGGTTACAAAGGTAGTTAAATTTTGAGTTTACTTGTGTTTGTTACGTCAGTATAATTTTTACTCCTGTAATAAATTTTAGTAATTTAGTTTATTTTTTATACATAAAGTTTAATGGTAGGGGACCTGGGTAATAAAAAGTAATAATAAGTTTTACTCTAATCTATTACCCCCTTAATTAAATCCCGAAAAAACTCCTCACACAATACTTCTTCTGTGCGTACCGTCTCTCTCATTGCAAATTGACGATTTATGCTCGTCTCGTCTCTTTCGACGATATGTGCTTGTCTCTCTCGTTGCAACCTAGAAGCTCAATCGACGATTTGAGCTCGTATCCCTCATCGCAGGCGCCCTCTTCTCTCTTTGTATTCCCAAATCTCTCCCTCGAAGCTTCTTGGTATGGCCTGAATCTGGCTATATAATTGCACTGTTATGGCTACTTTCAAGTATTTTGATCTACTTGCAAGTATTTTATTGGCTATGTTCAATTATATATGTAGGTAATTTTCTGGGTATATGATTCTATGCTTATTGTTTCCATGCTTAACATGTTCTCTGCTGGGTATATGTTTCTGGGTACATACAAACCGATTTAAATGGATTTTTTGGGTATATGTTATGGCTACTTTCAAGTATTTTGATCTACTTGCAAGTATTTTATTGGCTATGTTCAATTATATATGTAGGTAATTTTATAGGTACATGATTCTATGCTTACTGTTTCCATGCTTAACATGTTCTCTGCTGGGTATATGTTTCTGGGTATATACAAACCGATTTAAATGGATTATCAGATTCGTAGATTTATAGTTTTTGGCGATCAGCCTAGAAATCAGTATGCCTTTTGCTTGGTTTATCTATGACGTATTTGATTTTCATCAATTAGAGTTCATACAGTCTGTGAATTCTTATTCAGGGAAGGATACAGATGGATTACAAGATTTCTTGCCTTCAATTGTTATGCTTTGCTGCTTTTCCCAGGTGTTGTTCAAGGTAAAAAATCTACAATATATTTTCCATGCTAATCCCCATTTTATTGCTCTCATGTAATTATAACCCATATCACTGGTTTTGTCTGGCATTTTTACCTTTCACAATATTAGAGAACTGACATTTTTTTGGATTTCGCTATAAAAATCTGGTTTTGATGGAACTTAACTAGTCCATTTTTCCTTTGCAGTTGGATATAACTATTTCTTCTCTACTCAGATTCGTAGAGGTATAGTTTTTGGCGATCAGCCTAGAAATTGGTATGCCTTTCGCTTGGTTTATCTCTTACGTATTTGATTTTCGTCAATAAGAGTTCATACAGTCTGTGAATTCTTACTACCATAAGTGATTTGGCATGACAGGCTACGTTACTTCCTTTGTGTAGACTTGATTTGTATCTACCAAAAAATAGCAATGGGCCAAAACCTGTTATTGCATTTGTAACAGGTGGAGCCTGGATTATTGAGCGAGTAATCCATGCTTCTTGATATTTCCTACTTTATTTTTCATCAGATATACTTGATCAAATAACAGTTTGTGTATATGGTTATATGGCGGTCCTGGACATTTTATATGATGGTTCTAGAGATGTGAATCTCTTATGGCAGGAAAAATGGTCTATTAGTTAGATGATCAAGCTGATAATGATCTGATTATTTTATTCGTTCTATCATAACATTATTAGGAGTGTAGAATCATTCCCAAATTAACAGAGAAAAGGTTGGTACATGTTCTTAGCAGCTATTGTTGCACTTGCATCTTTATAGAGTTTTATCTAGCATATAAGAGTTTAGGGGAAAAATGCATGTTTATAGAGTTTTATAGCTATTGCTATACTGTTTGGTTGTGTCTCTCTTGTTGTGTTGTTGTTGTTGCTATAATAATCTATTTATTCTTTTGTCGTCAAAGCATGGCCACCGAGAGTGCGGATAAAGGATCAAAGAAAAGATGGAATTCAGAAGATGACCAATGTTTGACTAATGCATTAATCACCATGCATCGAGAAAACAAGTTCAAAGGGGAAGGCGGGTTCAAGAATGGGTATGTAGCTTACTTGCTACAAGAGATGAGGAAGAAAATTCCTAGCATCGATGTTACAGAAAAGAACATTGATTCTAGACTAGGCTACTTAAAAAGACAATTTAGTGCTATACATGAAATCAAAGAAAAGGGAAGTGGCTTTGGGTGGGATGATGAAAAGAAGATGGTGACCGGTGATAAGACTGTTTTTGATGAATGGGTCAAGGTACTTCCTTTATTAATTTTTGTCTTGATTCCTTTAATTTGCTTTGCTTTGTCTTCCTTGGCACTCTATACTTGATGTTTGATTCACAGGTGATGGATGATTTATGGGTCAGGTGCGGAATCTAACATCAATTTTTAGCACTAGCACATAGCTTCATATGAAAATCAAACATGAGATTACTAACCTATTTGTTGCTGCCCATTTACCAAAATCATATATAGTTCTTTTCTTTGTCCCCTGTTTGTCTATGCAAGAGACAATAAGTAGGGAATTGTTTAGAATAATGCTGACTTTTGTTCTTTGTAGAGTCATCCTTTTGCGAAGGGGTTGTATATGAAACCATGACCTTTGTATGATAAGTTTGAGGAGATTTTTGCCAAAGATAGGGCTATAGGGGCTAATGCAACCACTGCTGCTGATCCTGTTTCTCAATCTATTGCTACACCCAATGAAGAAGTTCCTGCAACCACTGCAACTTCTAGTTCAACAAGAAAACCAGCTTACAAGAGAAAGTTAGAAGAGATAGAAAGTTCACAAGCTGAACTTTCTAGCAAGGTGGAGGCGGCATTTGCTATTGGGAATGAGCAGCTCTCTCAAATTCTAGCTGCCATTACTATTGGTTCAAAACCTATAGATAGGGCACAATTGAAATATGATATTGGGCAATTACAAGGTCTACAGACATTGCAAGTGGTGCAGGCAATGAAGAAGATGACTCTTGAAGATATTGAAAACTTCTATGCTATGGATTCTGTGGAGGAGAAAATCAGATGGTGCTCGGTTTGATTTAGTGATTCTCTGGAGGAAAAAACTTATGTGCTACATTTAATTTGCTTAAATTTGGATGTTTGAAAAAACTTAGATGCTATGCTTGGTTTGCTTGAATTTGGATATTGGAAAAACTTATTGTGCTATGTTTTATATACTTGAATTTGGATATTGGATAATTACCAATGATGAATTTGGATATTAGAAAAAACTTGTGTTACGTCTTTGTCATGGATTTGAATGTTATCAAATTATTTTGTTGAAATTGTTAACAATTGTTGTTGTTGTTATATATATATAGTATGTGTCTGCCTCTGTGTGTATATATATATATATGCATATGTATCTATATTTTTTGAATTTTGATACATGATAGTTGTAATAGTAAAAAAAAATAACATGATCTGACTTTTTTTCTAGTTTGGTTCATTACAATAATAACAAACAAAGGTAATGGTATTACACCAGTAACATATAGCAGTAACAAACAAGAGTAATGAATGTTTGAGTAAATTTTATCCTTCTTTACCAAACAATGGTAATAATTATTCTCCATAATTATTATTACCCTTGTAACATTTACATGGGTAACAAATTATACCTCTAAATTCTTACCCCCATACCAAAAGCAGCATTAAAGAGAGAACACAGTACAGAGAAAGCGAACTCTGTCAAAAATCTTCCATACACTTTGATCTTGGAGAATCAAAGTTTACAAGCAAATAAAAAGTGTTCGTACTGTGGAATAGTTCTAGTTCTAGTAATCAAGTCGGAAACCGATCCTCATTTATTCGTACCGATCAGGAAATCAGTAAGTTCTCCTTAGAAACACTACATTGGTATCAGAGGTATATGTTATTTCTATAATGTTGAATCTGATTTGCATGATTAGAACATATATAGATGGCTGAAAATTGTGTAAATCAGGTTTATGTTCTTCAAAAATCATGAAAAAATTGAAACTTTACATTCAAAATTGAGTATCATATGTAATTTTTCTATGAACGAGTTTGGTATGCTTGGAAAGCTCTTGAAACAAGCTTTCTAACGGATATTTTTATGAAATTTCTGGAGAACTATGTGAATTGATATGATATTTCAAAGATTAAAATCGAAACTGGTTTAAATTTTTTGGTTTATGTTTCGAATAATGAATTACAGTCGCGAGTTTAAAGCTTGAATGTCAAACACTAACTTAAGATACTGTAATGGTAAATATAAGACCAGAAATGAAATCGGGACACCCTATTTGCCCAAATTGAAAACAAATTGTGGCAAAAAATGCCATAGAAGGCGGCGCATGCGTCTCACACGCCTGACGAAGCCCTCACGCGTATTTTGACTCTGCCCAGTCAACTGATCGGGTCAAATAGCGGATGCGGGTCGGGTTTGACCCGCACCCTATAACAAATTATGCTGCATCTGTTTCAGGTGCACCAGAGGTGTGTGTAACACGCCGTCTCTCATCAGACCATCAATTTTGATTAGGCTCGTGAGGGAGCCTGTACCGTCTGTTTTTCATTCTGTTTTTTCCAAATTAATTAAAATAATAATTTCTATTTTTCTTTTTTTTTTGGAATTTTTGGTAACCAAAAAATCATTACATATGATAATTAAATAGTTAAAAGTTTAATCGTTAATGTGATTTAATTATTTGTGTTTATAGTGGTTACAAGAGCACAAATAATTCACTTATTGGGATATAGAAAAAATCCTAGTCACACCATGCATCTACACATACATCATATGTATAATTGGATGAAAAGTTTGTGGATTCGGGATGTTCATGAGTTCTACATCGAGCAACAAATTCAGATTGCTCTTGATTCTCTACCGGAAGAGTGGAACATGGTTCGAGACTCATTGAAGTAAAGGTTGAGCACATTGAGTTTCGAAACTCTCTCAGATGAGCTGCTGTAAGAGAGAGGATCCTGATTATGTTCCTAGCATGTGATTTATGTTGTATTTATTTTATTTGTACATCTTTCTTATGTATATACATATTTATGTATTTGATGTACATATTGGATATTTTCATTAATGACATGTTTATTTTATGTAATTTCTTTGTTTAATTACACTAAATGTGCATGAATATAAATGTCGTTAAATAGTGAGAGTTATTAGATGAACTAATAACTAGAATATTTTGCACTTGTTTGGATCAAAAATACTAATTGGACTATGCTAATGAGAATTGATTGAATGTTTACATTGTTATTCGTTTCTGTGGCATATGTTAGATTAATATTATTGATTTGAAACGAAGTGGCAAAATTATTTGAAATTTAAATTGTACAAGATTCTAATGTTAGTAATTTTGTCTGTATAGTTGAAATGGCTGCAACAAAAAGCATTGTCGCTGACTTAAACCAAGGAGACAAACTGAATGAAAAGAACTATGATGTTTGACATCGTAAGATTCAGTATCTCCTAGAAGAGCAAGACATGCTGAAAATAATCACTCAACCAATGGCTGAACCTGAGCATGAGAACACTGCTCAACATAGGCGTGATATGGAAGCATATCAAGCCTATAAGCGCAAAGATCGTGTGGCTCGCATATTGATGTTGAGCAGCATGAAGAATGACATAATGCTGCACTTTGAGAAACACATTTCAGCTCAAGTAGTTTGGGATGCTGTGAAGGTTCAATATGGGGGAACCTCGACTACTTGACTTTGTCATTTAACCCTCAAATTTGATGGTTATAAGAAGCGCCAGAATCACACGATGAGGTAGCATCTAACAGTCATGTCCAACATGATTAGTGAATTGAGGGCTCCTGGCCATGAAATGACTAACGAACAGCAAGTCCAACCTGTTATTCGCTCTTTACCGAGTACTTGGGAACACATGCATGTTAACCTTACCCATAACGACAACATCAAGACATTTGATGAGATCGCTTGCCATGTTGAGCTTGATGAAGATCGTCTTCTCGCTGAAAAACCTACTGAAGAGGTTTTTATGGCTAATTCGTGAAGAATATCAAACTCTAGTTGTAAAAAGGGAAAAGGTAAACGTCCCAATAAAGGCAAAAGGGGGAATGATGCTAGTTTTAGTGGACACAAGCGCAAGCATGGGAAACGCGGTGTCAAGAAAGGCAAAAACAACAATTGTTTCAATTGTGACAAACCAGGTCACTTTTCTCGTGATTGCACTGAGCCAAAGAAAATGTTTGACCACTTTAGTCCCTCTAACTTGTATGTTAGTAGTTGCTTAATGCTTGCTGAATCTGTTTCTTATTGGACTGTAGACTCAACAGCAATCGACCATGTAGCAAGGGACCAAACAGCTTTTGTAGATTTTCGTCAGATTTCGTGTGGGAGTAGATGTATATACATTAGGAACAATGCTTCCGAAGATGTGCTTGGGCAATTACAAGGTCTACAGACATTGCAAGTGGTGCAGGCAATGAAGAAGATGACTCTTGAAGATATTGAAAACTTCTATGCTATGGATTCTGTGGAGGAGAAAATCAGATGGTGCTCGGTTTGATTTAGTGATTCTCTGGAGGAAAAAACTTATGTGCTACATTTAATTTGCTTAAATTTGGATGTTTGAAAAAACTTAGATGCTATGCTTGGTTTGCTTGAATTTGGATATTGGAAAAACTTATTGTGCTATGTTTTATATACTTGAATTTGGATATTGGATAATTACCAATGATGAATTTGGATATTAGAAAAAACTTGTGTTACGTCTTTGTCATGGATTTGAATGTTATCAAATTATTTTGTTGAAATTGTTAACAATTGTTGTTGTTGTTATATATATATAGTATGTGTCTGCCTCTGTGTGTATATATATATATATGCATATGTATCTATATTTTTTGAATTTTGATACATGATAGTTGTAATAGTAAAAAAAAATAACATGATCTGACTTTTTTTCTAGTTTGGTTCATTACAATAATAACAAACAAAGGTAATGGTATTACACCAGTAACATATAGCAGTAACAAACAAGAGTAATGAATGTTTGAGTAAATTTTATCCTTCTTTACCAAACAATGGTAATAATTATTCTCCATAATTATTATTACCCTTGTAACATTTACATGGGTAACAAATTATACCTCTAAATTCTTACCCCCATACCAAAAGCAGCATTAAAGAGAGAACACAGTACAGAGAAAGCGAACTCTGTCAAAAATCTTCCATACACTTTGATCTTGGAGAATCAAAGTTTACAAGCAAATAAAAAGTGTTCGTACTGTGGAATAGTTCTAGTTCTAGTAATCAAGTCGGAAACCGATCCTCATTTATTCGTACCGATCAGGAAATCAGTAAGTTCTCCTTAGAAACACTACATTGGTATCAGAGGTATATGTTATTTCTATAATGTTGAATCTGATTTGCATGATTAGAACATATATAGATGGCTGAAAATTGTGTAAATCAGGTTTATGTTCTTCAAAAATCATGAAAAAATTGAAACTTTACATTCAAAATTGAGTATCATATGTAATTTTTCTATGAACGAGTTTGGTATGCTTGGAAAGCTCTTGAAACAAGCTTTCTAACGGATATTTTTATGAAATTTCTGGAGAACTATGTGAATTGATATGATATTTCAAAGATTAAAATCGAAACTGGTTTAAATTTTTTGGTTTATGTTTCGAATAATGAATTACAGTCGCGAGTTTAAAGCTTGAATGTCAAACACTAACTTAAGATACTGTAATGGTAAATATAAGACCAGAAATGAAATCGGGACACCCTATTTGCCCAAATTGAAAACAAATTGTGGCAAAAAATGCCATAGAAGGCGGCGCATGCGTCTCACACGCCTGACGAAGCCCTCACGCGTATTTTGACTCTGCCCAGTCAACTGATCGGGTCAAATAGCGGATGCGGGTCGGGTTTGACCCGCACCCTATAACAAATTATGCTGCATCTGTTTCAGGTGCACCAGAGGTGTGTGTAACACGCCGTCTCTCATCAGACCATCAATTTTGATTAGGCTCGTGAGGGAGCCTGTACCGTCTGTTTTTCATTCTGTTTTTTCCAAATTAATTAAAATAATAATTTCTATTTTTCTTTTTTTTTTGGAATTTTTGGTAACCAAAAAATCATTACATATGATAATTAAATAGTTAAAAGTTTAATCGTTAATGTGATTTAATTATTTGTGTTTATAGTGGTTACAAGAGCACAAATAATTCACTTATTGGGATATAGAAAAAATCCTAGTCACACCATGCATCTACACATACATCATATGTATAATTGGATGAAAAGTTTGTGGATTCGGGATGTTCATGAGTTCTACATCGAGCAACAAATTCAGATTGCTCTTGATTCTCTACCGGAAGAGTGGAACATGGTTCGAGACTCATTGAAGTAAAGGTTGAGCACATTGAGTTTCGAAACTCTCTCAGATGAGCTGCTGTAAGAGAGAGGATCCTGATTATGTTCCTAGCATGTGATTTATGTTGTATTTATTTTATTTGTACATCTTTCTTATGTATATACATATTTATGTATTTGATGTACATATTGGATATTTTCATTAATGACATGTTTATTTTATGTAATTTCTTTGTTTAATTACACTAAATGTGCATGAATATAAATGTCGTTAAATAGTGAGAGTTATTAGATGAACTAATAACTAGAATATTTTGCACTTGTTTGGATCAAAAATACTAATTGGACTATGCTAATGAGAATTGATTGAATGTTTACATTGTTATTCGTTTCTGTGGCATATGTTAGATTAATATTATTGATTTGAAACGAAGTGGCAAAATTATTTGAAATTTAAATTGTACAAGATTCTAATGTTAGTAATTTTGTCTGTATAGTTGAAATGGCTGCAACAAAAAGCATTGTCGCTGACTTAAACCAAGGAGACAAACTGAATGAAAAGAACTATGATGTTTGACATCGTAAGATTCAGTATCTCCTAGAAGAGCAAGACATGCTGAAAATAATCACTCAACCAATGGCTGAACCTGAGCATGAGAACACTGCTCAACATAGGCGTGATATGGAAGCATATCAAGCCTATAAGCGCAAAGATCGTGTGGCTCGCATATTGATGTTGAGCAGCATGAAGAATGACATAATGCTGCACTTTGAGAAACACATTTCAGCTCAAGTAGTTTGGGATGCTGTGAAGGTTCAATATGGGGGAACCTCGACTACTTGACTTTGTCATTTAACCCTCAAATTTGATGGTTATAAGAAGCGCCAGAATCACACGATGAGGTAGCATCTAACAGTCATGTCCAACATGATTAGTGAATTGAGGGCTCCTGGCCATGAAATGACTAACGAACAGCAAGTCCAACCTGTTATTCGCTCTTTACCGAGTACTTGGGAACACATGCATGTTAACCTTACCCATAACGACAACATCAAGACATTTGATGAGATCGCTTGCCATGTTGAGCTTGATGAAGATCGTCTTCTCGCTGAAAAACCTACTGAAGAGGTTTTTATGGCTAATTCGTGAAGAATATCAAACTCTAGTTGTAAAAAGGGAAAAGGTAAACGTCCCAATAAAGGCAAAAGGGGGAATGATGCTAGTTTTAGTGGACACAAGCGCAAGCATGGGAAACGCGGTGTCAAGAAAGGCAAAAACAACAATTGTTTCAATTGTGACAAACCAGGTCACTTTTCTCGTGATTGCACTGAGCCAAAGAAAATGTTTGACCACTTTAGTCCCTCTAACTTGTATGTTAGTAGTTGCTTAATGCTTGCTGAATCTGTTTCTTATTGGACTGTAGACTCAACAGCAATCGACCATGTAGCAAGGGACCAAACAGCTTTTGTAGATTTTCGTCAGATTTCGTGTGGGAGTAGATGTATATACATTAGGAACAATGCTTCCGAAGATGTGCTTGGGATCTGTACCTGTAAGCCAGAGCTATGGGGAGGTTGTGCGCTTTATCTCCATGATGTGCTCTATGCTCTAGAAGTTTGATGAAATCTAGTTTCTGTTCTTGTGTTGCTAGAACTAAGTTTTCATCTTGTTTTTAATAAAGGTTGTGTGAAAATGTTTCTGGACAACGTATATTATGGTTCTAGTTATATGTTGGATGTTTTTATGGTGTTAGACACCATTAATATTGTACTTAATGACAATGCATCTATCTTTGTTGTTGGAAATTCCAGTTCTATTCCCAATACTGATAGTGTTTTATGGTATGCTAGACTAGGACACATTAGGCAAGACCGATTAAATAGATTGGCTCGAGCAGGTCTCTTAGGATCTCTCGCCAAAGTAGAATTGCCCACTTGTGAGCATTGCCTAGCTAGAAAAGCACTAGATTACCATTTGGCAAAGCCAAGAGAGCCAATAGTCCATTACAGCTTATTCAGTCTGACATATGTGGACCAATGAATGTAAGGGCTAGGCATGGTGCCGTATATTTCATCACTTTTATAGATGATTTCACACGTTTTGCTCATGTTTATCTGATTTCACACAAGTCTAAAGCATTAGATTGCTTCAAACACTACACCAATTTGGTGGAGAATCAATTAAACACAAAGATCAAAGTTTTAAGGACCGATCGAGGTCGTGAATATCTGTCTGACCAATTCAATAATTTTTGTGATGAAAAAGGAATAGCTTGACAACTAACTATTCCTTATACTCTGTAACAAAATGGCGTAGCAGAAAGAAGGAATAGGACCCTATTAGACATGGTTAGGTTAATGATGGCGCAAGCCAATTTACCAATTTCCTTTTGGGGAGATGCAATATTGACTGTTGCCTACATTCTTAACCATGTGCCCTCTAAATCTGCCCCTTCACCCCATATGACCTATGGAATGGTGAAAAACCTAATTTAGGAAATTTTCATCCTTGGGGGTGTGCTGCTTATGTTCACAATAATTCTCATCACCATGGGAAACTTGGTCCTAGAGGAAAAAAGTGTATCTTCATTCGATATTCTTCTCACTCTAAAGGATTCGTATTTATTGGTGAAGAAGCTAATGGGAAGGTGACAGAAATTGAGTCCCGTGATGTTGTATTTTTAGAAGAGAACTTTCCTGTGAGAGGTGAGATTGACAAAGATTTCCAATTTTATGAAATGGAAAATCTAGAAAATGGCACACCTATACCAGCAGAGGGATTAGAGGAAACTCTTAATCCTCATGGGGAAAGTGGGAGTGACGTAGTGCCTGATCAAACTCCTATGGAGCAAGATCATAAGCAATCTCAACCTCGTCGAAGTATTCGTGAACGAATCTCACGTCTCCGATTTGAGATTGAGGGGGAAATATTCATGATTACTCGACAGGATGATAAAGAGCCTAAAACAGTCAATAAGGCTTTATCTGGTCCTAAAGCTAAAGAATGGATTAAAGCTATGGAAGAAGAGAAGAGTCTGGGACTTGGTTGATTTATCGCCAGGTCGAAAATCCATTGGAAATAAATGGATTCTAAAAATTAAACGAAAGGCAGATGGGTCAATAGAACGATGTGATGCCCGGTCCCCAAGTGAGGGGGGGTCAATTCCTGAATCCCACATCGATTAAGGATGTGGGGGAAGTGCGGTATATAACGTGCACGGCTCCTCTAATAACTGTCAACCTTTTTAAGGGGAGACACCAAAAGACAACCTGTGGTCCCACATGTTGCCGCGGAGCGCCCCTGTGCGTGAGTGGGAGTGGGCCATAGCGGTTGCGGGGTTGATAAGTGTTATGGGTGGGGCAGTTACAGATGATATCGGAGCTAGACTCACCTGCGAGGAGGGAATAAAGAAAAGGAAAAGGGTGAGCGAAAGGCCCAGTAGGGAATAATAAAGAGTAAGTGAATAGTATAAGGCTGAAATAATAAAGAAATGCACAAATGCAACAATATGATAGCTAACATCATGTACACCAACACAAGTAGATAACCACACCATACAAGATCCTAGCTTGGCCCACCGGCATCCCTATACATATCGGGATCCTGAACAGCCCAACGGCATCATCGCATGGTGCTTTGAGTACATATGGAATCCTGACTCGGCCCACCGGCATTCCCATACTCATAGGAACCGTGAACGGCTCACCGACATTTCACATTTCACATCACTCAAACCTAGGAGATATACGGGTCCATACCCGACATCTGCCATGCAACTACAATGCATGTCCAACATGGCGATGCAATAGGATATACATACAACCTATATATATATATATATATACACTACATGATGCATGTTCAAGAATAATTCATGCTCAATGGAAGATTGAACAAGTAGGGTATGCAATATAACTCAAATCATACAACGAAAAAATCATAAAGTTGCTCTCCCTTAGGTGCAACTAAGGCGAGAATGAATCATAATGAACAATGAGAAAAAATAGCGTTCTTAATAGGAGACATATTCAAAGAGAATAGCAAAGGGTGGAATTTCCCTACCTCAAAGCGAATTGTAAATTCTTACCACAAACGCAACGTATACTCCACGTAAATTCACTAAGCTATTCAATAAAATAAACTTCATTAAATTTTCATATTCACCAATCACTCAAGTCTCACATTCCATACTTTAAAATGCAACCCATTTCTTAGAAATCCACATTCTACCTTAAATTCAAAGGTTAAACAATCTAATCCCACCATATATTATTTCTCATGTCAACCCAACCTTAAATAGAACAATTAAAATTAATAACACTTACCTTGAAGCTTGTTAGTGTCTTCAATTCAAGAAATCAAACTTTTCTCTAGAGTTGATTCAAAACCCATACTTGAATCTAGTAATACAATATGATTAGAGTCTAATTTGAACTATTGAACAAAGAAAACTCCCAAAGAATGAAAATCCCCAAAACCCACTTATACCCGCAACCCTAAGTTCAAAAATTACCTTAATTCTTCTATTTTCTTGTAAGAAATTGAAGCATGTGTGTGGTCTTAGAGAGAAGAGTACCTTGCCGGCTGGAAGACTCGCCGAAAGCAGCTGGCCGGAGGTAGTGGTGGGAGAGTGCACAAAAGGTGTCAAATCCCCTTCTTTTTTTTTTAATATCCTTGGGTGAAGGTCTGCGACCTTCACCCAATTTTTTTTTTTTTGTGCAATTACATATTTGACCTTTTAATCCAAATATTCTTTAAGCCCTTATGACATTCTAATTTCACCCCACAACTTTTATTCTTTCATAACTAAGTTTCATTCATTCATTTTATTTTTATTATTCTATATTTTATTTATTTTTATTTTTGGGATGGGGTATTACATCCTCTCCTCCTTATAAAAATTTTACCCTCGAAATTTATGTACGTACTCGTGGATATAAACAAATCGGGATACCTTTCCCGCATCTTGGACTCCAACTCCCACGTTGCTTCCTCCGTCCCATGATGTAACCATAACACATTTACTAATGGAATTACGCTTGACCTCGTAACCTTCTCTCGTTTATCCAAGATTCACAACGGTTGTAAAATCTATGTCCTATCTTCTTCCACCTCTAAAGCTGACCGATCCAACACATGTGATGAGTCCAGTTCATATTTTCTCAACACCGATATATAAACCAAGTTATGAACTTTGGACAATCGTGGCGGAAGAGCCAACCGATATGCCATTGGTCCAATCCGCTCTAAAATCTCAAATAGTCCTATATACTACGAAGCTAGCTACCCTTGCTTGCTAAACCTCTGAATTCCCCTACACAGACTTACCTTCAAGAACACCTTATCACCCCCTATATTGTGAATCTAGTGTAACAACGTGTAGTATTTTCGGCTTTTATGTACTATAATATCTAACTTTCGCTATTATTACTATTAGTAGTAATTTACCTTTTCTTCTGTCACATTCTACTGACATTTTCACTTCCACTTCATTTTCCTCATCCTTTTTTTCCATTACACATTATTCCCAACTATAATGTGGGCGGTATACTCTTGTGCCACGAGTTATTAATGTTAATTTAAATTAAATAAATGCTTGCCAATTCACCCATTTATTGTACTACTCCTTTATCAATCTTCCTAATTTGAACTGATAATCCTCAAATTCTTTGGAACATAAATGTGAACCCCTTAACAATTTGTATGTTCAATTTCGTTCTTATGGAAACTTCGATTCAATCATTTCTAATTATCAGGATTTACATTCTTCCGCTAAAACTATTTTGTCCTTGAAATTAAACTGTAATGAGAATGTCCAATAAAACTGGATAGTTGACCCTCATATTGAACTCCTAAATTCTAAAATGTTACTAAAACAGACAAATACTCTAAGTCATTAATACTAACATATTTAATCAATGAAAATGACTAGTCTCCATCGTCACAAACATCCCCAAAATTGTATCAGTCCTAACATAATTAATACTCCATAATGTATTAAAACTCCAAGGTACCTAAAATACATTTAACACAACTCCAATGTTAGATCAGATTTCCACAGTTTAATAAGATATGTATACCTAAAATCCCACTGTATTTCGAAATATATTAGTTATCTCTTGATTTCAGCCTAGTACTAGGGTCGAAAAACACAATCAAAATCCATTTACATTTCATACACCAACAACCAAATCCAATAACCATAAAATCTAGTAATTTTATATATAATATTTATCTACTATAGATTTTCAGACAAATTCAATCTTTAAGTACTGACAAAACGTGGGAACTAAGTCACTGTACAAGGCAACTAAATCACCACATAGTCGAAATCCTCCGATGGATCAATTTCATTAATCGAATCTAGTAATCATAAAATCTCTCAATGAACTCTAATAACCACAATTGCGTCATTAAAATAGCCAACTCCAACTATATCAATCCAAATAAATATAAATATATTCATGCTACTTTATTTAACTTTAGTCTATGTTATAGCCTTAAAGATATTCCAAGACATTTATCTTATTCATATTAATTGTTCATACGAGCACTCACCACCAATATCACGATATCATCCCAACATTAAATAAATCGAGACAAACAAACTATCTCCAAGGGATACTAAATCAATTTATACATATATAGAATCAATATTATATTTACACAATAACAATTTGCCCAATACTTTAATCATACCGTAACCTATACACCTACTTCCACAATCATAATACATTAAATTTTGATTTCAACCAAGTTCTAGGATCATGCAATTCAGTCTTTGATTAATACTCACAAACTAATAGTGATCACCTTTAGTCATAAATAAACTTTTATGCCAATACATGAGTCATAGAAATCAATAGATCACGCTGACTCATCAATTTACAACATTCACATTAGCTTCAAGAAAATCAATTTATGAAAGGCCTACCAAAATGTACAAACTCAAACTGTGCCAAGTTATGGCAACATCAACCTAACCTCATTCACTGTATCACAAGTCCTCATAAATATACAATATACCACAATATGTACACCTCTAAAATATATTCCAAAAATACCAAAGATCCCCAAGGTAATAGCAAATAACTTTCATTTGTTTACCGTATAATGTTTATAAATAGCGAAATCATCAAATCACCAATCGTCTAGTACATCCAATATCAATTTGGATCGTTATCTTCTTACAAAATCGATTACTTTCTAAACAACTCTTTTCATCACCACATCATCCCAAAATAGAGTTTCTTTTTTTTTTATAGAAAATATATTATATTTAACTCATTACGAGGATCCCCGCTAAACATCCATGGCTGAATGGTGTCAGCATCAAACTCATAATTGGTTCAAACTATCCGTCTAAGAGTTTCACAATAATTGTTTTTTATTCCATTCTTTAAAGACTTTAAAGTGTCAATATTTTGGTAATAACATACTTACTATTTTATCATGGATCGAGGATCATAGGAAACACTTCCTTCTTCCTCGCATCCCACGCACCTCCAAACCGTTTCAAATGATTTTTTTTTAAATCACCCATTACATAATGACTCCACAACTCAGGACTGAGAATTTTATTTTATTTTTACTACTTAAATGAACTTTGTTTCAGTACCACATCTATCTCTCATATTCAGGTTTAGGTTGAATTATTTAACCCATGGGTTTCTAACTTCCTACACCAAAACACATCAATACTTACAACATAATACAAGAATCTTGAACACACCAAAGCATCATTAATACTTACTTCCACAATTATCTCTATGTAGGCATTAGCCATTGGATACATACAAGTAAGACAGTTTTTTTTTTGTTCACAGAAGTCTACTCCATTGTAAGAATGGTTTATCTACTTAATTTGACCCAATACACTATAATGCAATTATAATCCCTGGAACACCCCATTTATGTTCATTATGTCACCTTATCATCACCTTACATGAAACTCAACATTATTCTCTTGACAATAATATTTATATCATACCAAGGCAAAACAAGATTCAATCATTGCACATTTCAAGGTAGCAAGTTCTGAAATAAACTGTAAAAACATTTAGACCTCCAGTTAATCTCATATTAAGGCAAACCACTAGACGCTCCAATCGCACGCACCTCATATGACATATGTCCCCGATCGCTTATGTGTATATATATGTGAACCTTTCGACATTAAACTTTATTCATTTCCAGAAACACGAATACATTTTCATTATTCTAACCAACCCTTACAAAATTTAACTCGATATTAGTTATCCCAAGAATAGTGCTTCACTATTATGAATAAATCAAATAAACTATTCAACTACAAAATGGGTGTATAAATCTCTTATCCCAAGGCACGTTCGTCATCCCAAAACTTTTCGCTTAGAGCTACATTCAATATCCTTTCAATTTCATGGTTACCCTCTTTTCTTATTTCAAAACAATCATATCCAAGATTACCCATTTATATTGCCTTTTGACAACCACAATTTTTCACAATATTGAACCTTGGAAACATGTCATCGTCGACCCTCGATATCCTATGCACTATAAAACTGGATGTATCCCCCACTACTGAATCAACATCAATCCTTATCCCTATCCTTCTCGAATGACTAAGCACTCACTGAGCCTCGTCTTCCACCGCGTCCCCCACAACGGGACTGATCTAAGCAAAAACTTTTACATGTATACATTTATATCACACAAATACACAAACACAAAAACTTATCAACATAAGTTATACAAGGATTTACGGGAATCAAGAAACATACCAGATTAGTGGAGGTCGTGATATGTCTTGGAGTCTCACTACCCATAACCTTAGGTCCCTAAGACACAGAACCTAGCTCTGATACCAAAATGTAATGCCCCGACCCGGAATGCGTTACCTTTGGTATCATCTTAATCAATCTTCTAATTAATTCAATCATTAAGTCACCAAAAATTTGGACAGCACCTCCCCTATTACGGAGGATGCCAACCTGGAATCAATGCGTAGCAAATATCACAATTACATTCCCAATCCTAGGTAGGGCCTCAGGCCATCTAACAATTCATATCACAAATAAATTCTAAAATCTAAGCAGGGCCTTAGGCCACCTAACAAATCATATCATCAATAAATTATCAAATCTAAGCAGGGTCTCAGGCCACCTAATAATCACATATAAATTTCCACACACAATAACATGTATAATCAAACAACCAATGTAAAGAGCAATCCTGCATGCATAATCAATTATCAGGACACGAAGTCCACAAACCTAGTTCTGGAGTCCCGATCACACGAAGCACCCTCCTAACTGTCCATCCAAACATCGAATTGAGGTATCACACAACATGTCTCAAACAAGAAAAACAAGTATGACAAAATACTAGTAACATAATCAAATTCTAGAACCATCTAGTCCTATTACTCTCTAGGGGCCTATCCATGTCACGCATGCTCCTCCTGATCTGCAACCCTGGTACCGGAGTGAGGGGGTCAATTCCTGAATCCTACATATTCCTGCGGAGCCACCAAAAGACAACCGGTGGTCCCACATGTTCCTGCGGACAGCCCCCGTGCGCGAGTGGACGTGGGCCATAGCGGTTGGGGGGTTGATAAGTGTTATGGGCCAGGTCATTACAGATGGTATCGAAGCCCATCATTACGAGACTGGGTGGGTTCCTTCACGGGGACGTGAAGCCCCTAAAACCCTAAACCCTAAAAGGATACACTCAAGAAGAGGGAATTGATTATGAAGATACTTTCTCACCAGTTGTGAGAATAACTTCAGTTCGTCTCGTCCTAGCAATAGTCGCACACATGGACTTAGAATTATACCAGATGGATGTTAAAACTGCATTTCTCAATGGGGAACTAGATGAGGAAATCTATATGGATCAACCTTTATGCTTTGAGTCTAAAGGACAAGAGCGCAAAGTTTGTAAGCTAAATAGATCCATATATGGTCTTAAACAAGCATCTAGGCAATGGAACATCAAGTTTCATCAAGCAATCCAAAGGGATGGTTTTACGATGAATGGAAGAAGATCATTACGTGTATTTAAAACGTTTGAGTAATGGTTTCATAATTTTATCCTTGTATGTCGACGACATTTTGTTGGTTGGCAATAACAAAGAATTGATTGATGCCACTAAGAAATGGTTATCATCAAACTTTGAAATGAAAGACATGGGTGAGGCTAGCTACGTGCTAGGTGTGAAGATCATAAGAGATCGCGCTAGAAGGCTTTTGGAAATTTTTCAAGAGACTTACATCAAAAAGATATTAGAGCGCTATCACATGCAAGATAGCAAGCCGATGGATACCCCTGTTGATAAGAACTTGAGCCTAAGTCATGATATGTGTCCCAAGACTCCAGAAGAGATAGAAAAAATGTCCAGAGTACCATATGCTAGTGCTGTCGATAGTCTGATGTATGCAATGATGTGTACACGTCCCGACATATGTTATGCTGTTGGGTTGGTTAGTCGATTTCAATCGAACCCCGGTCAAAAGCACTGGATAACAGTCAAAAGGATTCTGCGATATCTGAAAGGGACTTCAGATTACATGTTATGTTACCAAGGAAAAGAGGAATTGCGACTGATTTGTTATTTTGATGCTGATTGGGGAGGAGAAATAGATCAGTCTAAATCAACTTCAGGATATACTTGCTTGCTTAATGGTAGTGCAATACTATGGAGTAGCAAGAAGCAATCCTATATAGCCCTATCCACGATGGAGGCTGAGTATGTAGCTTGTTTCGTAGCAACACAGGATACAGTTTGGTTAAGGATTTTTCTACAGCATTTAGAAGTTGTCAAATCAGCGTCAGAACCAGTGACAATTTTCTGTGATAACATTGCTGCATTGGCCGTAGCCAAGGATCCCAAATACCATGGAAAGGCCAAACACATTAGGATGATATATCACTATATTAGAGACGCAATTGCTGAACAGGAAGTGGTCCTCAAACACATTTCTACACATGATATGGTGGCTGGCCCACTTACCAAACCAATAGCTAGGGACGCATTTGTTAAACATGTGAGATCCCTAGGCTTACGTAGAATGTGATTTAGAATGTTATATGTTATGCGGACCATATAAATACTTGCAATTGTTGAATAATATTTGAATGCCATTAAATTATTCAACATTTATTTATGGCATACACTGTGAGTATTGATAGTACAATTTATGAAGTGTGTCAATAGACATTGATTGGCTCACTCACACGAGCAATCGCCTCTTGCGCTAGTAGGGCGAGTAGGGATGAGACTATTTGAATTAAAACGCTCAGAATGCGACTTGGGCACAGTGGGAGCGAGTATAATTCAATTTTATTAAAAATGGAGTCGCCTTTGTTAGGGCCAAGATGAGTTTCTTATAACAAGAAGAACCGACATGAATGAATCCTCACCATTCATGAGTCTGTTTGTAGAATGTCGAGTGTGAAATTAGTCATCTGGCACTGTTGATAGTGAGTAGATGAGAATTTCAAGTTTGACGCCTGCGAATTGGTGATAAGACTCAGAATTGTATGGTGTATTTCCTCTTACGAGGAGAGCAATGACATACGCTCTTTATCTGAGGATAAAAAAAGAGAAGCTCCACCATAGCATGTATTTCATACTACATGTGCAAGTGACCATTCAGGAAGTAAATAATGGATCTCTGCGTCTTTACTATGTGAGTCCTAGAGATCTTAAATTTTTGTTATCCTTTGCAACTTTTGACTATGTCATGATGTGATGAATTATTTTTTGCTACTTTAAGAGTGTCACCTATGATCATGGAATGATTCGACATAAAAGAACACTCCTAGGAAAGCATGTTGATTCAGATCTGAGTGATATGAGGGCGAAAAGAAAAGTATTTATTGGTTTTACACCTGTTACTGGTATTCACCGACCAGAATCATCTCATTCAAAAGAGTTTGATTTGATTTAGAATACTTGTAATTGTAAGGATGGATTGAGTATAGAATTTGTGAGGGATTGGATAATACTAAAATCATGTGTAACTGAAAATATTTGGGGTATAAAAGTACATACTCGGAAGTAATAATTTGTCAAAAAGGTTGATGTCTCCTATATGGCCTATGTAAGGTTTCTATATTGGAGCTCCCATTGTTCGTGTACTTCAGGTCACACGGTCCATTCACTTGTATGAATTTGCTTGTATAAATTTAAAATTTACATTAAAAGGGGCTCAGCCCTACACAAGCGAGTGGGAGATGTTGGAAATTGAGTTTTAAATATGGGCCGCCCATGAGGGCTTGATCCAACCCAACCCATATTAGGTTGGTTATTGAGCAGTTGTCTCCAAGACAACTGCTGGTAACCTACGTCAGTTACATAACTGACGTTGTTCTCTCTTTAAAAGAGAGAACACAATACAGAGAAAGTGAACTCTGTCAAAAATTTTCCGTACACTTTGATCTTGGAGAATCGAAGTTTACAAGCAAATAAAAAGTGTTCGTATTGTGGAATAGTTCTTGGTTATAGAAATCAAGTTGGAAACCGATCCTCGTTTATTCGTACCGATCAAGAAATCAATAAGTTTTCGATTTCTTCTTAGAATCACTACAATTATGATGAGACATGCCACTATTATATGATAAGAGCTTCTCTATGGTAACTATATATATTGTTTTTGATGATTTGGTATATGGCCAGAATCAACGGCCTTTAGAGATGAGGGAATAGACCTTATTAATCCTGAATTGTGGAATGGAAAGTGTCAAATTGCAGATGATTTTGACTCCTCGCATTGTAACAAGTGAGATTATTTCTTATTTTTAAGGTTGTGATATTCTTTTTCAGTACATTTGTGCATGCATATACCAATCATAGAAACCCAAAGAGGTGAAGAAGTATAACATAAATATTGAATAGATCTTATAGCTGGATTTTGCTTATGTGTTTAGGAAAATCAGTGGTGCTCGATATTATCCTAAGAACTTTGAGAAACAATTTGGTCCAATAGATGCCACAGAGAACACTAAATCACCACGTGACATAGATGGCCATGGAACTCTCACAGCCTCAATCGTGACAGGCCAAAATTTGCCAGGTGCAGAGGCCTCGGGAGGATTTGCGCATGGGACTGCTTCTGGTGGAGCTCCAATGGCATACCTTGCAATATACAAAGTGTGTTGGGTTCTACCTAATAAACCAAAAGCTGGCGGTTCCTTGTGCTTTCCAGCTGATATTCTAGCAGCTGTTGATGACGCTATTGCAGATGGCGTCAACGTTCTAAGCATTTCTACTGGGGCACAAAAACCACTTTCTTATGATGGAGACTATATCCATTGCTGCATTTCATGCCATGCAAAACAATATTGTTGTGGTGTCTTCTGCAGGGAACAATGGCCCGGTGTCTTCTGCAGGGAACAATGGCCCAGACTCGAAGACAGGAAGAATGCGGCACCTTGGATCTTTACTGTGGGCGCTAGCAGCATGGATCGAATGTTTTTAGGGCCTTTAATATTTGATAATGGCTCGCAAAACATGGTACAAATATATTTACTCGGAAAAATTTTGTTTTTTTTATTTATTTCTATTTAGCAATAAAAGTCGAAGCTACAAAAGATGTTTTTTCAAGAAAGAATACATATACCCTTTTAGCTTTCGTTATATGAAGACTTTTTCACTATGCATCAGCTGATATATTTTATTGTCAATCTTAATTTGTTACATAATAATTTTTTTCCTATTATGATTTGTTGTTTCATGATCAAATAATAGGGGCAATCAGTGACACCTTATGAGCTAGTGAATATGCACCCGTTAGTACGAGCGATAGATGTCGAAAATTTTGATGTTGTGTCCGATGAAAAAGGGTAATTATTATTTAAGAAAAACGCGGTTCATCTAATAGTTTATTTTATGGATCTAATAGTTAATATTGATATGTTCAAAGCTAAGCAATAAGATTAATTTTTTGGGATATACATAGAAATTTTTGATATTTATTTTTAAATCATTTATAGTGTTACTCACTATTTTTATTGTGGTTTTAGACAACGCCTTGATGGCTCTCTTTCACCCGAAAACGTTGAAGGAAAAATAGTTTTATGCAATACTGGAAAGTGACGAAGAACCAAAAAAGCTATGGAGGTAAAAAAGGCTCGGGGTGTTGGTCTCATTCTTCAATATAGTGAAGCAATGGGCAAGAAGGATTTTCAAGTGGACGCCCATCTTCTTCCAACCATTGTATTGAGTGCTTCTGATGTGACGAATGTCTTGGAGTACATCAACTCTGTTGAGAATCCTAAGGCAACTGTTAAAAAAGTAAGCACGGTGATACACAACCGACCAGCACCGTCAGTGTGTGGTTTCTCAAGTAGAGGTCCAAATATCATCGACCCTTACATTCTTAAGGTGATTACATTTCTTTCTCAAGTATAATTCTAAGTTTTCTTTTTGAACTTGCTAAGACTTCTACCGCTAACAATACTTGTTTCTTTCTTAAGCTTGATATTATAGCTTCACGTCTAAATATATTTCGAGCATGGAGTGAAGCATCATCTCCTACCAATGAATTTGACGACCAACGAAACATCAAGTCTAATATTCGTTCTGGGTCTTCTGTGGCTGTCCCTCACTTGACTACTGTAACTACCCTTCTTAAAGCAATACATCCAACCTGGAGTAGTGTTGCTATATAATCAGCTCTCATGACTACAGGTACTTAATTAGTGTTATATATTCTAACCTAACAAATGAAACTCTTCAAAACATTTAATATGTATTTCATCATCAGCCACGCAGAGAAATAACAAGGGTCCCCTAATAACCGATTACAATGGACGTCTTGCAAGTCCCTTTGCATATGGGTCTGGTCACCTCAGGCCAGAAAAGGCAATAGATCCATGATTAGTGTATGATATCTCTTATACAAACTATCTTATATACCTTTGTAGCGGAGGATAGAAGAAAATTGATAAAATAAGAAAAGTTGACAAAAAATTCGATTGTCCGGATACATTAATCCCATTATACAATCTATCAATCTCAACCATCCGTTACTAGCACTTCCAAATATTGATGGCACTACAACGGTGTAGAGGATTGTCACCAATGTTGGAAACCCTAATAGCATCTATGTCTTTCGTGTTAGTGCGCCATTTGGGTTCATGGTGAGAGCGTCTCCTGAAATTTTGAAGTTTGATCATCTTGGACAAAAGAAAAGTTTCGAAATTAAAGTGGCTCCAATTGGCACTGCTAAAAGTTCATGGGGATTATTCATATGGATCGTATGCTTGGATTGATAGTTCTCATGACTATGAGGTGAGAAGTGTCATGGTAGTGTCTTCCAGTATAAGTTGAGCTTCTTTTGTTATCTTCAAGAAATAAATGTGTTGCCTTCTTTGCTCTAATGACTATGAGGAGAGAAGTGTTATATGGCTGTGTCTTCATCATAAGTTGAGCTTCTTTTGTTATCTTTAAGAAACTACATAAACGTGTTGTCTTCTTTGTCTTGTTTCTCTTGCCACTAAAAAAATTATTACAAAAAAAAAATCTCAATTACGGATGATTTTCACTTATTTTAGAATTTATATATTGACCGACACCAAAGTGTGTGTGTACTTACCCCAAGTGTAGGGTATCGTCAAGTAATAAACCGGTGAGTCCGGTATCGATCCACGAGGAAGCAATGCAAATTTGAAGTGAATGATATGCAAATGACTAGCTAACACTAATAAACACAATGAATATCAAATTAAAGCAAGTAAAAGAAATGGGCCGAATGACTCGGTAGCATGAGCGATTTTGTAATCAAAGTAAGCACAAATTGGATTTAAAACAATTAATTAAAAACCTAGTCTCTAATCCGTCCCGGTGACTACTCGGTTCTCATACTCAAGGTATCATTGCAAACACACACAACCATACACAATGCATTGTGTGATACTATCAATCATGCATATGCAAAGAGAATTGGGTTATAAGACTTCAATTCATACATGTAGGCCATCGGGTCTCTTAATCTACGATGAACGCAAAGGGATAAGCACCTAATATTATGAATTAATATTCCCCCTTGGGGCTTGGCTTGGCTAACACCCTAGTTTCACACTCAAAGATCAATTAACCATAACTCTCCCATGCACATTCCTAATTTAACCCAAAACCCCATCATCAATACACATAATTAATAGCTATGCAATGAAAAACTCAATTAATTAAGGAAATCATGCAATGGGTTTAACAATTCTCAATCGAACGCATTAGATGCAATCCCTAGACTAGACAATCCAAGAATACAAGCAAATATGTCATTCCCATAGATCCAATCACACAACTATCACGAAATTAAAAGAGAGAAATCGAAGCTACGATTCTTTGAGCATACCTTAAGTAATCGAAACCGAGCACCCACCGTTTGGGACTAGAAACTAGAAAGAGAACTTAGCCACTTATCATAATGGACATAAACATCAATTTTATAGATGAAAATCAATGTCTACACACGAAATCACCAGAAACCAAGAAAAACTTAGAGAGATAAATAGAGAGAAAAAAACAATACTCCTATGGTGGCTTCCTCTTGGAGAAGTCAATGAATAAAATTAAATCTCAACCTTGCAATATGTAGCCGTTGCACTTGCATTATTTTCCAAGTCTAGCTTTGCAAGATTTGAGTTGTCATGTGCACTTGCAGCCATCTTTGACCATTTGATCAAACTTGCACCAAATCTTGGCATTGGTATCTCCAACAATTTCCTTTTAAATGTGTGGCAACTTGCAGCCATCTTTGACTCAAAAATCAAGTAAGATATTCTTTTAAGTCAAAAATTGCAAGCAAGAATGTTGTCTTATGCACAACCATTGGATTCACCTTTAAATGATCATCTTAACCCTTCAAGTATTGTTGTAATCTAATCCATTCATAAAACAATTCAATATCGGCCATAGATTAGTGTACCGTTGGAGCTTGTAGTCTTCAAGAATATCTTCATAATCTAAGTCCCGACACCTCACAGCAAAAAGTGCCAAATTCAGTCATTTAAGCCCGATTTCCTGCAGAACCAACGGGAAACATGTATAAGGGTAAAATTACTTTATTTAAACACAAATGAATCACTATAAGCACTAGAACCTCCTAATTAGATAGTATTAGGACCTCAAAATAGAGGTCCGGTCATATATGAATATGAATGAATATATTATAAATACATACACGAGAGCAATATTTCATATACAAATATCATTTTCTATGATTTGTGCCGGGTGGACATTTCATATCTACTAATGAGATAAGGTTTTGCACATATCATATGAAAGATAAAATCCAATTCCACCATTACAAATTATAAAGGGTTCAAGCACAAACAATTCCCAGTTAATATATATGTCCTCCCTCAGCATGACCACTAATATATTTTTCTTATAAAGACTAGAAACATTAATATTCCAGAGTAATACTGTAGATGTCTGAATCTATAATCATTGAATAGTCAATAAAATTTGGCTTGAGCAACCTGCAATCCTAAAAAGAAAAAGAGGATTCAAGATGAAAAGACTTGGTTACTAGTGAGATGCCTGGAAAAGAAACTTTGACGGTCAAATTAGTAATTGAAAGTGAATTCAGACAAGGTTAAAAAGTGAGTTAGATGTAGGATGGAATGCAACAAATTTGGTTGAAGGCCAGGAAAGAGACTTCAGAGCGTTTAGATTGTTTGAGTGAGTAAGATTCAACATGCCCTCCAAGAGGTGACGTGAGTCTCGTCAATTCTGGCTACAAAACTATTATGGGAGGGTGGTTTTAGTAGTCGCGGGTGTCAGGATATGTGGCATAACGTGATTGGCTGAAGGGAAGATCATGTTTGAGAAGGCAGTGTTGTGTTAGGTGGCGATGGAAGGTCTTGTCTATTTTGGCATGTAGGATAAAAAGATCGTGTTTGGTTTATTAGAGTCTTGACTCTTGAGTCGACAGTAGCTTGTGGTGCCTGTCACCATATGGCAGGCAAGTTAGAGTAGAGCGATAGTGGGTTCAAACAAGCAATGGGAGGGGAAGATCAAGTTTATGCATGAGCAAGATCAGTAGTAGAAAAACTAAGTTGAGCATTTACACCTGAGGTGGATATAATTCATACCCATTGGTCGTCGAAAGGACTTAACTGATCATCTATGGGCTTGTTTGTCCATAGGCTTTGTAAGTGGTTTGGGCTTGGCAGGCCTAGGTTTGGTGGAACTGAACTTTGGCGAGTGATGCCCCAGTTTAGGCATTCTGGGTCTTCTTTGACAAGGTATGCAGACTGGACTTTGTGTTGACTGCAAAAGTTGACCATGTGACTTTTTTGTCATTACAGTTTGTCCTCCACTTACTGAGTTAGGCAAAGCATGGCTCAGAGAGTAGTTTATCCTCTCGAATTTTAAAGAGAGGTTGGCCAAGACAGCAAAGCAAGTGTCAGCTGGGGTGACAAAGATTTGCGAGCCTTGACGTCACTCAGGTGGCTTTGCCGATGGACTTGAAAAGTTTCTTAGGGGGTTTTGGCAGAGGCCCTAGCAAGTTGCTCAGGCGGTCTTGATGGCGGACCTGAAAAGTTGCTCAGGGTGGCATGGTCTATATTAATTTCAGAGGTTTGTGTGCTCCGGGGTTCCATTATGTGTGAGGAAGTGCTAGCCACTGATGTGCACATTATTATATAGCTTTTTGCTTGTGTTTTTGGTTTAAATTGATATTTTGTTTATCGAAATGAGATCAGATTGTGCATAGATTCTACTTTTTGTGCTCTTCAGCTTCCTATTGAATTTTATCAAGGATATCAAGTGAAATTGAAACGCTGTTGTTGATGAACTGAACTTGCGCTTGAGTTACGCTTGATAGCCGCCTAATCCACGCTCGAGCATAGATGTCATCATACCTGTCCGAGAGTTATGTTGAATAGCCACCCGATACACGCTAAAGCGTAGGCAAGCTCAGATTGGCCAACAACAGGCACTCGATAGATGCTTAATAGGTGCTCGATACACACTCAATGGACATTCAAGCATCCTGACAAAATAAGGAGTATGAGAATTAGAAGTTTGACTTGTTTTAGAAATTTCGTTTGAGGTTTATATGATTTCTTATTATCGAAGGAAACCCTAGAAGGTTGAGAAGCGTTTCGAACATATACAAATACCTCCTTGCAAGCCAAAAGGATGACGAAATTTTGGAGATAGAGTGCCTACAATAGTTGTGAAGACAAAGAATTTTCTCTAGCCTTGCAATCTTTAGTGTTTGGTTATTTCTTTAATTATGAGCTAATTATCTTTATTGGGTTGTGATGTACTACAGCCTAACATAAATATTGAAAGTATTTCAATTTAATTAGCGTACGAATTTGGTTTAATAATTCTTGTCTTTAATTTCATGCTTATAGTCTATTGTTTATTTGATTGATTGGCTATCAATTGAAGCTCAATTAGACTCAAATAGTTAGGAGTAAGGAAAGAAAAGAATTCACTTGTCTTAGCGGAATTGAAATTAAGGAAATCAATTGTCGACTGTCCCGAACAAAGTTTAGGGGATTGGTTGGCTGTTATAATTCTTTAGATCTTAATGAGTTATTGGCCTTGGGTTGGTGATTGTGAACTAACATGATTAATCCATTGTTAATAATATTTGTTAGCACCGCGAACGAACGAACCAACATAAATAAGAAAGAATCAACCAATGAATTGGAACCATAATTGTGTACTTGTTAATTGAATGCTTGTGATAGGATTGCTAGGTGAAATCATTACCCTATTCTTCTTTCTTCATGGTAACAAAAATATGAATTTTTCCTCTTTACTTACTTATTTTCTTTTCATCATTTAATTCTCAATTCTTTCATCAATTCTCATTTATACATCAAGTTAGATACAATAGTTGCATTAAACTAGTCTATGTGGAATCGAATCCCAGAGATGATGATGGACATGCATGATGAGGATTAGATCGAGGGTAGTATTTTTTATAAAAATATTGAACCGTCTATTTATAAAATTTATTTTTATTGCATATTATTTCTTAAATATTTTGATAATATAGTTTTAATAAAATTATTTAGTTGATAATTCTATTGGAACTATAATAATACACAATTTAAAAATTCAAAAGTAATTTATAAAATAATATACAAAACTAATAATATATTTTTATTGTTATAAAATAAAAAATAATAATATATTTAGGACGGAATAACATCGCTATTTCTTATTTAAAATTTTCATGTATATATTTAAGAAATTTAAATATTTAAAAATCAAAAAAAATATTATAATTAACGACGAAATTCCGCCACAAAATAGTGATTTTCCGTCTCTAATAAACCAAAATTTATTTTTTATTTATTAATTTGTGATGAAATTTCGGTTGCCAATTTCGTGGCAAACTGGCAACGAAATTTTCCATCGCTAATTAACAAAATTTCATTTAAAATTCATTATTTTACGACGAAAATTCCGTCGCTAATGTATGTCACAAAGCAATTTGGTCACTAAAATACTATCGTAAAATTCCATTGCAAATATTCCGTCGCAAAGTTTTTGCGACATGCTTTTTTTGAAATGGCCCATTTTCCGTCGCAAAACTTATTAGCGACAAAAATTAAATAATTTGTGATGGCGCAAAAAACATGTTTTCTTGTTGTGATACATTGTGCTATTTATACTCTTATTCACTTGTGAGAATTATTACATCAAGTTTTTGGCACTGTTGCGAGGGAGTCTTATAAAGAAGAAACTCCATCCTTACAAAGGACAACCCCAAGGACAAGTACAGAACAAAAGGATTCATCCAAGGTAGCTACAATTACACCACTCAATCCTGTGAAAAAAAATCTATTGTGCAAGAAGAGAAAAAACCGGATGAGAATGAGGCGATTCAACGGACTGCAGAGTGTAGTACCATATTACCAAAGAAGTTGTCGCCGGATCTTAAGGATCCAGGGAGTTTTACTATACCTGGTTGAATAACCAATAAAAATTTTGAACATGCTTTATTAGATTTGGGTGCATCAATTAATTTAATGTCTCTTTATGTTTTTGAATCTTTGAATGTAGGTAAGCTCAAAATGACCTCAATGGGTCAAATGAGTTGTGTGTAGTTTGAGAACACTAGGCTGCTGGTTCGAGGTTACATTGTGCGAAAAGGACTTAGAATTTAACAAGTATCAAGCAAAAAAAAGTAGGAGATAGAAGACTAACACCGATATGAAAGAACTCATATTGGAATGAGAAGAAAAGCAAAACATTGCTAGAATGCACAAGGAATTTCATTAACTAGGAATACATCCTGGAATGTATTAAGGCATTTTTTATAAGCTAAAAAAAATAGTTGGGGAGGCTAGAGCCACGGAGGCTTGAAAAGTAAAGGGCTAATCTAAGAAACTAGTAGGCCTAAGCCATGCTAATTGTAAAGATAAGTGACCGGAGTAATTGCCTAAAAAAGTAGTACGCGTTTGTAGACATGGAGTCTATGTTTAAAGCGAGGTCTTTGTTTGACGCGGGGTGAGTGTAAGTCTCTCTCCTTCTTCCTTTTATAGTGTTTATAGTGATTATGGTGGTCTTCATCTCCTATTTTCCGGACACGATCTGGACATGTTCTATCATGGGAGGTCATGGGGAATTATTCTCTTGCTTGTTGCTAAGATAACTAGGTTATAACTCTCCATAACCACAGCTTTGTCCTAGTAATGGGCATGGTGCTGGGAATTCTAAGGTCATGCTCCTTCTTCAAGACATATGTGGGAGTGCTAGGAACCTGCATCTTATTCCACCTTCTTAGATTGTAGGCCTTGTGCTTTCAGTTGAAGTAAAATGGTTAACAGTTACCATATTGGTATTGCTTATGTCTTCGTGAACGTGGGAGGACTTCTTCTTCTTAAAAGTGTAGGACGAACATGCTTTGGGTCTCTGGTTGTTGTGTAGGTACTGAAAACGTATTTGAGACATTTTAGAAATGTACGAGTAACAAACTCTGAATTCTTCTAAAATTCTTTGCGTTCATCTTGCTAAAAATTCTGGTTTTGTTTGACAAATTGTATTAACATGGAATACAACAATTAGGACAACAAACCTTCCGGACATCCACCTTCAAACATTCTTGTTTTCTAGCAACTGCCTCTTGGATTTCAGCTCACTTAACATCAAATTATCCTATAAAACTAACAATTGTTATTTTGCCCTTGCCTCATGTCCACTGGAGATTGGTTGATCATTGCCAATTGTGGGTTCCTCGTTACCATATGTCCATTGGTGATTGGAGGTCACTTTTGGTACAAACACATCCACAAGTATCAATTCTAGGACCTAAAGTACATCTAAGTATTCATTATCATGTATATAATATTATTTTTCATAAGCAATTTATCTTATAGAGACTTCAAGCTATGGAACCTGAATACAAAATAAAATAATCAAAGACCACAATTGATATGGTGTCTGTATCACTTTACAGATTAATGATATACTCTATGGGAATAAGTTCCAAATTAACAATGAAAACTTAAATGGAGCTCATAAATATTCTAAAATTGTTAGTCCTTGAGCTATTGTCTGGACAAATGAAGTAGTTGCCCGGAGCCATTTATCTATGTAATCAGAGATACTGTCAAAGAGCAATTTTCTAGATGGTTGCAACTGCTATCTGGTCAGACATTGATTTGTGTAATCAGAGAGCCTATTAGAAAGCATCAGTAGGCAGAGAGCAAGCTATCCAGACAGGTAGAGCTATTGTCAGAACAAGTTGCACACTCTATCATTTATAAGATGTTTTATTCCTGATAAAGTTTAAGAGTTGTTTTAGATTTTTCTCTAGGTCTTCTGTGATATAGGAAAAATAGAGGGGAGAGATTTGAGAGATCAATTTCTTGAGTGAACAAGAGTGAGATTTCTTATGTGAATCTTAAGAGGTGTGATCAAAGCTTGTTTAAGCAAACTTCGAGGGTGTCCATGAGGCTTGTTTTTTCATCCAGTGAAATACTCTCGCAACTTCAGGGACGTATGCTTGTTTTAGCCGAACAACGTAAATCTTTGTGTCCTCCTCTATTCTCTACTTGATTTACTTCTGTTATTGCGTGATTATTAGTTCTTGGATTAGCAAAAATTTCTTCCAGTTGGTCTATTGTTAGTTATTGTTCCTTGAGGTGTTATCTTGTGATATGTTCCGCTATGTTGTGCCCCAACAATTGAAATCAAAGTCGAGATTGTGCTCTAGGCTTGAATTTGCAACAAGATTTGTTCGGCGTATTGCTAGGGTTATTTGTGCGCACAAGGTGTTTGTCAAAATTGCTCAAAGTTAGTTCATAGAGGATTGGGTTGATTCAAAGGCTCGTATGTGTATGGTTTCTACAAGTATTAAGATGCATGTATACAAGTATGAATTATAGAAGTTCAATGGGAATAATGATTTTACCTATTGGAGGATGCAAATGAATAATGTGTTGATATCAGAAAAATTGCACAAAGTGTTGCTTGTGAAGGAGAAAAGGCCTACAATGACAAAGGACGAGTGAGTTGGATTTGGAAACTCGAGCGAAAATGTGCTTGTGCTTGGATAGAGATGTTGCATACTCAGTCGAGGAGGAGACAACGGCAGATGGTATTTGGCTAAAGTTGGAGTCATTGTATATGACCTAGAATCTCACAAATCGGCTCTATTTGAAATCAAAGTTGTACACTACTAAGATGGAGGAAGGTACTTTTATTCGAGATCATGTAGCAATATTTGGGAAAGCTATTTCAAATTTGCAGGATGTTGATGTAAAAGTGAAAGATGAGGATCAAGCCATGCAGCTTGAGAAGATATTCTTATTATGAATTAAGTCAAACCTGGTATTGTTAAATAATGAGCTGCATCAATTGGCTAGTGATGGAGGCATGCGAAAATAAGCTCAAGGGTTGGTTGCAAAGGAGTGGTCGAAAGAGAGAGGTGATTCTTCAAGTAAGAACAAATCTAGATCGAAGTCTAGACCACTTGAGGAGATTAAATGCTACAAATGTCAAGAGTTAGGACATTATAAAAGAAATTTCCAAACAAGAAAGTGTCTTAAGAAGGATAAAACAAGAAAAATAAGGAGAAACATGAGGCAGGTTATGCCTTTAAGATAGAGGAAGATGGAGGAGAATGCTTCTCGCTTTCTAGCAACGGTGATGAAATCTCCGATAAATTAATTATTAATTCAGGTTGCACTTGCCATATGTGCCCTAATAGGAAGTGGTTTACTTCTTATAGAAGCATTGATGGGAAACAACCATGGTTGTAAAACGATTGGTTTGACAAATCTTGGTGTAACATGTTATGCCAACAGCATTCTCCAGTGCCTGTACATGAATCAATCCTTCAGGAAAGGTCTCTTCTCAGTCGAACATAATGTTCTGAAACAACATCCGGTGTTGGATCAGCTAGCCCGGCTCTTTGCACAGTTGCATTCCAGTAAGATGTCCTTCATTGATTCAGCTCTATTTATAACGACATTGGAGTTGGATAATGGAGTCCAGCAGGATAGCCATGAGTTCTTGACCTTGCTGCTTTCTTTGCTTGAGTGCTGTTTGAGCCATTCTATTGTTACAGAGGCAAGAACAATTGCTCAAGATCTTTTCCGTGGTAGTGTGTCACATGTGACCACGTATGTTTTTGTTCTACAACGATTGGGATTGGCAGTGTGAAAATCAAGATGTATGATGGAGTGGTTAGAACATTGATGGATGTGAGGCATGTTTTAGATCTGTGGAAGAAACTTATTTCTCTAGGTTCACTTGATTCTGGCGGTTGCAAGTTTACTGGCTGGATGGATTTCTAAAGATAATTCATGGCTCTTTGGTAGTAAAGAAGGGCCTTATATAGGAAAGCTTGTATACTCTTTTAGGCACTAAGGTGGCAGGCAGTGTAGCAGTAGTGAACAATGAAAATTCTTCTGATTACACAAGACTTTGGCATATGCGTCTTAGGCACATGTCAGAAAAGAGGTTGTCTTTTCTTAGAAAGCAGGGGTTACTGAAGGATATGAAAAGATCAAGCATGGAATTTTGTGAGCATTGTGTTTATGAAAAGTAGTGTAGAGTCAAGTTTTCCACAAGCAAACACAGGAGTGGAGACATGTTAGATTATGTGTATTCAGATGTGTGGGGACTTGCAAAGGTCACTTCAAAGAGTGGTTCACAGTACTTTATTTCATTCATTGATGATTACTCAAGGTATTCTTGGTTATATTTTCTGAAGTTCGAGAATGAAGTGTTAGAGACGTTTAAAAGGTGGAGAGCAATGGTTGAAAACATAATGGGTAGAAAGGTACAAACCTTGAGTTCTGACAATGGTACAGAGTACACTAAAGGTGCTTTTGTGAAGTTCCGTGAATAGTAAGACATTGTTTTACATTGGACTACTAGAGGAACACCACAATAGAATGGAGTCGTGGAGAGATTGAATCGAACATTGCTTGAGATGGCAAGTGTATGCGCTCCAATGTACGTTTAGGCAGATAATGGTGGGCAAAGTTAGCTACCACAACTTGCTACATGGTGGATCGATCTCCACATTCCAATTTGGATTGCATGACTCCTTATGAGGTTTCTTCTGGGGATCATATAGATTATAGTAGACTAAGGGTATTCGAGTGCACCACTTACTATCATGTCAAAGAGGACAAGTTGGATGCTAAAGCAAGTAAAGGCATTTTTTTGGGGTATGTGAAGGGAGTTAAAGTTTATCATCTATAGTCTTTAGATGAAAATAAATTTATCATCATTGGAGATGTTACCTTCGATGAGACTTCAATGTTATCTTTGAACAAAGCCAATATGCCTAGTGATATTGGTATGGAACTCGAATCTCAAGTGATTGAGATTAATAGATTTGTTGACAGTATAGATCAGAACCAGGTTCAAAAGGGTACTCATATGGATAACGATGAGCTTGAACATGCTGAATATAAGCAACTTATTGGTACGTAGAGACACAAGAAGTAGAATTAGACAGATTCCTTAGCTTCCACTAGGCCAAAGAGAACAATTAAATCAAATCAGAAGTTTGGATCAGATAAAACTCTGAAACGCTATGAGTAGGTAAATTTGGTTGCATAAGCATTCTTGCTGGAGGATGATGAGTCGGTTTGTTATAAACAAGCTATTCAAATTCAGTTGGAGAGAGTTGGATGGTTGTTATGCAAGAGATGAAATCATTTCAGAAGAACCATACTTGGGATGTCGTCCCATTGCACAAGGATAAGGAGGCAAGCTTCAAGTGGGTGTAGAAAAAGGAGGATGCTTCTCCTGAGTCTGGTGGTACAATATATAAGCTAGATTAGAGGCTAAGGGTTTCACACAAGAAACACCAAGAAGACGCGAAATATACCCTTTTTTTTTAAAAAAAAGGTAGAATTTTTTTAGAAAGAAGAACTATAAGAGAGAAGTGAAATGCTTCCATATTCAGCCACCAGACTACACGAACAATTGTTCATTGAATCTTCTAAAATCAACAATTTCTTGATAACAATGATTGAAACAAAATCATCTATAAAACTATTCGATGTCTTCTATACTATACAAGAGATATCCAAAATCTGGTTGTTAAGAATAGGAGTGTTTGGGTTATGAATGATGTGTGTTCAAGTGTGCTAGGACTGTCAGACCAAAGATTTTGATAAGGGGTTTGCACCAAATCTAACCTCTTCATCGAACGGACTATGTGCAGGCTCAAAACAAAAACTTGCTGGTTCAAGGTTGCCTTTCGGGAAAAGGACTTAAAATTCGTATCTTGCCAAGCTGGAAAACAGGAGACAGAAAACTATCATCAGAATGAAAGGGCTTCTATTGGAAAGAAATGAAAAACAATTGCTGGAATGCATCAAGAATTTCATTGAAAGGGAAGACATCCTGGAATGTATAGGGCGTGCTTTTCAAGCTAAAACAAAACATAGCCACGAAGATTTTGAAAAGTAAAGGGATAAGCTAAAAACTAATTGGCTGAAGCCATGCTAATTAATAACATAAGTGACCGGAGTCAATGCCTAAGAAAGCAATAAAGATATGTAGACACGAAGTCTGTTTTTGACGCGTGGTGCTTGTAAACTTCTCTTCCTTCTCCTTTTATAGCGCTTGTGATGATCATAGTGACATCTCTTCTCCTGTTTTTATGGCACTTTCCTCACATATTATGTCGTGGGGAAACATGGGAAACTATCTTCTTTTTGCTTGCTTGCTTAAGTGATTGGGTTAGTGGTCTTCATAACCGCAACCTTCTCCTAGAAATGGGGATGATGATAGCATCTTTTTGGTCGTGCTCCTTCTTCAAGGTGGATGTGGGTGCTCTAGGAGGCTATGATATGCTCTACCTTCCAAGCTTGTAGGCGTCGTGCTTGAAATTATGAAACATGGCTAACAGTCATCATTCTGTTGATACTCCTAAACGAAAAGTCTTGGGAAAATGTCTTGTTCTTCAGAGTACAGAATGAACGTGACCTTGGCTTCTTAGTGTCGTGTACCAGCTAAAATTGTTTTTGAAAAAATTCAAAAACGTAAGGCTAACAAACTCCCACTTCTTCTAGACTTCCTTTGAGATAATTCTACTACAAACCCTGCTCTCCTTTACAAACTTATTTGAAAGAGGATAAACCATTAGGATAATAATTTCCACATTTGTAGCCTTTTGGACATTGACTTTTGGACACCAAAAAATATACAAAATATTATCTTAACAAAATAAACAAACATTAAAAATTAATATTATCTTAACGAAAAACACTAGAAAATCTACAAAATAAACAAACATTAAAAATAAAATCGTCCTGCTCTTGCCATGTATCAGCTGCAGGTTGGCCGCTCTTTGCAAAATATGGGATCCAAGTTTCCACATGTCAATAAATGTATGAGGGTCATTTTCAATACAAACAAAAACATAAATGAAAATGACAGTGAAAACAAATATGAAAATTCCACCTCTCGATTTTTCACAAATAAAAAAGGCAAAATTTTAAACCACAAATTAATACAAAGCTATGATCGAACCTCTAAATTGAGGTTCTAATGTCCTTAATTAAGGTGTTTTAGTACTTAGCTAATGTATTTTATTTTTAACTTAGTTTTGCACTTACAAGAGTTTTCCTTTGGTTTTGTAGAAAATTGACTTAAATTGGAAGACTTCCGATGCTTGGAGCTGAACCTGCTATAATCTAGTGGAGACAGAGAAGAATCTGTCCGGACGAACCGATGTCTGAGGAGGTGTCCAAACACCAACAGGCACAAATGGGTATAGAGAGGTCTAGAGGACCAGGACATGCAAGAGGTATTTGAACAACAGTTGTCTAGACAGCAGTAAGGAAAAATAGAGTAAGAACCTAGAAGAAAAATTGAAGAAGATTAGCTATCCGAACACCCTACATGGTTGTTTGGACAGCTATTGCGAACTTGCACTTTCAGAATAGATTTTTTAGGGACTTTTTGGGCAAATCTCAGTTGTAACCAACAAGGGACTGTTTTGTAAGGGTAGTTAGGTATTTTTAGGTTAGAAAAGATGGCTAAAACCCTAATTCTCCATAGTTTTCTCTCATTCTCTCTTAGGTTTTGTACTTCACTCTAATTTTTGTTGAGCTTTCTTGTGATTTTGCTGTAAACACTGGTTTTGATCAATAAAATTGGAAGTTTACCTTCAAGATCATGAATGGCTAAGTTTAATTTCTACTATGTAGTCCCGAATGGTGGATGCAATATTTGAATATTTGAGGTAATACTTTCAAATTCGAATCTATGTATGCTTTTCCGTGATTAATTGATGTTATTGTTGGGTATATTAGAATGGGCAAGTCAAAGTTATGATTTAAAGGGTTTGGAGTGTGGAACTAGTTCGATGACTAAGCTAAGCCTTGCTAGGAATATTAATTCATCATATGTAGTGTGTTGTGTGCTAAGCTTGCATCGTAAATCCGATAATCCGATGGCTTGACATGTTTCAATAGAAGTCCTCAAAACTCAACTCATTAACTGATTGCATGATCATTCATTCTATGAATTGGCCCATGGATATTGAGGAATTTATGCCATAAGTATGGTAGAGCTATGGTGATTTGAGTCTTTGAGTGTGAAACTAGGGTGTTAGCAAAGCTGAGTCTTGTTAGGAACATTGATACATAAGATTAGGTGACTACCCCTAAGTTTTCATCGTAGACCAAAGAACCCAATGGCTTCCATACTTGTATTGAAGTCCTCATGCCTAATTTTCCTTGCGTTTGTATGATTGTTTGATCGCATGCAATTTCATTGTGCATGGTTGTGTACTTGCATGCTAAATACCTTGAATATAAGAATTGAACATCCATCGGGAAGGATTAGAGGCTAGAGCTTTGTATTAATTGTTTTCATCAAATCGTGTTTGTTTCGACAACAAAATCCTTCATGCTACCGAGTCATTCAACCACTTTTTACATATTTCGCATTGATTTGTCATTAATTCCGTTTTTAATCTAGAGTTAGGTTTGCATGCCATTCACTTCAACTTTGCATATTGCTTCATTGTGGACTCGATCTCGGTCTCACCGCGTATATTACTTGTCAATACCCTACACTTGGGGTAAATACACAGACATTTTGGTATTGATCAAGCTATTAAAGCAAAAAGACTAAAGAGAGAGGAATCGATGAACAATTTAGTTACCGATAGTTTGTCCACTTTGTGTGCGAACCACTGCCAATGCTATATCATGATCGAATTAAGAAATCATGGTGAACAAGCCTGATTTGGATGAGCCAAGCAAAATCGAGTCAAGAACAACTATTTGCACTAGGAATTCAAAGAGACATGGCATCAAAATGCATGAATTTTTTCATTCTTGCTGGTCACATGATAGGAGGGTGAGACAATACGAAAGGAAGAGTTACGATATTATTACGAAATTGTCCTCCATTTTCTTGATACAATAGGGTCTTTCTTCTTTCCAATATCAAACAATGTTACAAACGTATGATGAGAATCCCACATCGGAAGATGGTGGGTTTGGAGTCTATTTTATAAGGGAGGACAAATCTCGAATTGTCAACCTGGGTTTTCAATAGAGATTTAGGCCCAAACTTGTGATGCTAGACTTGGGCCCTCATCCCGTGTGGCGGGTATTCATCATTGGTGCTTTCATTGAGAGCGCACGCACCTGCGCCCAGGCCCGTGGGCTAGCACTATCATAGGCAAGCCTATCCCAGAGCCCATTCCTTTGTGGAGTTTGGATAGCAGACAGTGGGCCGTGTCCATTGTGGGCGGGTTGGGAAAGAGAAAAAGACCGTTAAAAAAAAAGAGAAAGAAAAAGGCCGTTAAAAGTAACTGGGAAAACCCTAGATCCACTGGACCTGGCAAGGCTATGTGACCCTGGCTCGCAAGACTTGGGGCGGTAAGTGGGTCGTCTGCCGAAATGGTACAGTCAGGGCCATGCACGAGGATGTGCATGCTCCCAAGGAGGGAGGATTGATGAGAATCCCACATCGGAAGATGGTAGGTTTGGAGTCTAGCTTATAAAGGAGGACAAACCTCCCCAAGGAGGGAGGATTGATGAGAATCCCACATCGGAAGATGGTGGGTTTAGAGTCTAGCTTATAAGGGAGGACAAACCTCCTATTGTCAACCTGAGTTTTCAATAGAGAGTTAGGCCCAAACTTGTGATGCTATACTTGAGTTCTCATCCTGTGTGGCGGGTATTCATCAACGTACTTAGACACACAAGTACACAAATATACCGCAACTCAACTTGCCCGCAAATATAACGATATGCCTTCTATTTTATAGTATTACATATAGATAGATTACTTGTTTACATAAAAAATTTCTAGCATGACATGTCCACCACTTTTTGAAGAAAGGAGAGAGGAAATATTATATTCTAATAAAAAAATTATGGAGCACAATTTTTCGTGCGTGAGAAGTATTGTACATGCGCTATTTTTGGGAGCACGTTCTATTTTAGAACACCCTTAACAAACACTAATGCCTTGGAGATTTTTTTCAAAATCTGTATTTTTCATGCTCTGTTTTACCTACTCAACCACTTTGACATATATTGATGCAACTTCTCTTAGGGCATCTCCAACAGATACTGCAAAATGGCATATACTGTAAATTTAGGGTATCATTTACAATATTTGACAAAAAAACACACTCCAGCAGATACTGTATCCAATACTGTAAAACTGCATTGTGAACAGTAAAACTGTAGATGTCCAGTTTTACTGTAGACTACTGGACCCAATATTTTAATCAAAATATTAATTTATTTTTTGTTTTCTGTCTTTTATCCCTAATATCTTTTTGCGATATCGAGTTCTCTCTGTACCCCTCTCTCACGCAGCCAGTGCATCTTCGATCTAAGGCCGTCATCGGTGTGGGACAGATCGGCTCTCACTGCTTGCCCTCGGTGGTCTCTCAACCCACGATCACCTTTCTCGTAGGCGCTATCTTTCTCTAAACCCATCTCTCAAACAGGGAGGACGTGACGTCGATTTAGGGCTCTGAACAACCATCTCCAACTTCAATTCAGGTATTCAAACTCTAATTTTTTCTACACAATTTAGTGATCCTTGTGTGTGTGGTTGTTGATTGATGGAAACGGAGGTGGAAATTGTGAATATGGGATCACGATGTTGATTTTGTGATTTATGAACTGTATCAAATTTAGGTGTGCATATGATCTTTAACATGAACTGCACAGCTTTCCCCGACCATGTTGTTCGTCCAAGGTTGTCTAGCAGTACTACTAATAGTCATGAGGAATGGTCTGGGATGAGGAGCTATATGTCTAATCTCTTGTGTAAGCTTTCTTGTGATGTTATGAGTGATGATGTTGTGAGTTTCTCTCATGTTCATATAGCAGTAACTTCAAGAAGAAGGCATGGGGGAATTAATTAAGGGATCAGGGACAATTTTAAGGGGATGAATTAGATAATTGGCTTGGAAAATCATTCTTGGTTTCTTTTTTTTATTGGTTTGGCTATTAATGGGTGTTTGTATCTCATTAGTTTGTATTAAATAAGAAATTATTCAAATTTTAGAACTGCGACAAGGAATCTACAACATATTATACAAGTATATATTTATACAATAGTGTTCAATTTATTGACAGCAACATTCATAGCCATCCGGTTTATTCATGTTTTTTAACTTGTTTATTCATGGTATGATTTAGGGCATTGTGAATTGATTTGGGATACACTAGATCTTTCTAAGACATTAATGTCGTTATGAGACCCTGGTAGTCCAAAGAATGCATGTCATATCCAAAGGTCGTATGATGCAACAGCTTCCAAAATAATAGTTGGTTCATGTACATGCCCAGAGAACATACCTTTCCAAGCAGTTGGACAGTTCTTCCACTTCCAATGCATGCAATCTATACTCCCTAGCATTCCGGGAAAGCCACGAGCTTCACCTATTGCAAGTAGCCTTGCGAGATCATCGGATGTTGGTGAACGTAAGTACTCCTCACCGAAAATGGCAACTACAGAACTTGCAAACATTTTTAGGCTTTCTATTGTCGTGGTCTCACCGATTCTAACATATTCATCCACAAAATCTGCTGCAACTCCATAAGCAAGCATCCGTAGTACTGCTGTTATCTTCTGGAGAGCAGATAAACCTAACTTTCCAGCGGCATTATGCCTTTGTTGAAAGTATGGTTCATGCGCTTCTACAGCCGTCTAAATTCGAAGGAATAGATTACGACTCATACGAAATCTCCTTCGAAATGTAGAATCAGGGTAAACGGGATGCTCAGAAAAATAGTCATTGAACAACCGATCATGACCTGACAAAGTATTACGACTGATAGGCGTACGTCCTTCTCCATGACGATGATTAGAAGACGATCCTTCAATCTCCATGGCTAACCCCATGACTAATATATCCTCCAGATCGTCATCATAAGGTTCGGCATTGATGTTCTTCTTCTTTCTACGCCTTGAAAAGAAATCCATTGCTAGTAATATTGAATGATATATGTTGGTTTTTAGGTATAAAGTTGTGATATAGTGCATTGCTTTTATAGATTTTTTGTACAATAATATCTTTCACACAATTGAACCACTCCATTTATAGCCACATAACTCAACAAATCAATTGTAGCCATACAACTCAACAAACTCAATTGATAGCCACATAACTCACAAACTCTATTGGTGGCCACACAACTCAAATACAGTTGTTACCACACAACTTGACCACTATATTCGTATCCACAGAATTCAATTACTACATTTTACATAATCACTCAATTATTTACCCAGAAAAAAAAATTAAAATATATAAAAAATTGATTAACTTAATTATTATAATTAATTATTAATATATATTTAATTTCTGACATAAATAAATATCAATTGAATTATTATTATGTCAATTGATTTAAATGTAAAAGAAATTGAGTTCAAATAATAAAAATTGAAAGTATAAATGAATATTTAAATGATTTAGAATATGGTTTAGAGTATCTGCTGAATGGTAGTAATGTTAGAGAAACTGTAAATCTGTGGAAAGTGTACCTTTACTGTAAATTTAGAGTTTTTGTTTAGAGTATCTGTTGTGGATGGCTTTATACAACACTATCAAGATATGATCTCCAATATGAGGATCAAAATTAAAACGGGGCATTTTAAACTTTATGAATAGCTAGAAACGAGAAAATGTGAAACTTCAAAAGCATAAGGTATTGTTAGGCCAAACTTCAACTAATGACTTAGCTAAGACATAAAGTAGATGTTGGCATGAATGTTCTACTCAATGGGTTCTTCTAAAGGAAGAAGAAAAATAACCTACTCAGATTTTAAGTCGGTCTATACTTGTGGAGGTTTTATGACATTAAAATTCAGTCATTATTCTTAGGGTGTCCCACACGCATCAGATAATTACAAATACTTTTGGCCCATAAAAGCATTTCCAAATAAATTGAAATTCACTTATATGTGAGTGAACATATATCCTTTTGTCTTTGATAAGGTTGATCCTATAAACTTACCACCAAGTCAATCCCTTGGAGCTGTAGACCTATAGAGCTTACAATGGGTCCCTTTGACACTCGGGTGGAGGCCAAATGAACCCACCGTGTGGGTATAAACCACAATTCCACATGCAAAACAGTGTTTGGTGGGCAATTGAGGTGGGGTGAAACCTCACCTGACGCCGGTTGTTGGAGAAGCAACAAGTAGATGTTTTTTCATTGACCTCATTGGTTATTGTTAGGGACCGCATCCGTAAGTGGCAGAAGCTTTTTGTTTTATTTTGTTTTTTTAAAAAGGTGAGCTGCAAACCACTTAATTTATTTACATAATAATTATATAAAATGTGGCGAATATTTGGTAGAATTTAAGATATAATAATTTATTCAAAAATATGGCAAATCTTTGGTGGCATTACTTAAATTATAGTAAAAAACTAACAATTACTTTAAAATCTTTGGTATAAGTTAAATTACATTAAAAATATTTGGCAAAGTTGAGTAGGGATTCAATACAAACATAAACATAATTGCTTAGTTTATATCAAAAAAATTATTAGAATTTATTACAATAAAAATTAAACAAAATTCATTATGTTTTGGCTTCACTGCAATTTTGTTTATCCAAACGTCAAATTGCACATCAACTCACCTAACGATAATTTTTTGTGACACTACAAATGCTTTTTATCTGCAAAACTCGCCTCACAACACCACAACGACATAACTTTTTACCTGACAACATCTCACATCGGTTGATCAAAATACAAAGCACTCTTAGATGGACCCAGTAAAAAAAATTTACTTTTCTTATTTTTAATTTGGCACACCCTGAAATCGAGCACTTGGAGGGAGCTATAGTTTTTCTTTCATACTCGTAAGAGTTGGTGCAAACTGTCAAAAAAATTTCAAAATTTGCCGCGACTGCTTTTGAGCCTCGCTCATGAATACTGTCAAACATTATGTCCTCCCGTTACCACAAACTGATATCTATACTGACATCTTGTAAACACACCTATGAAGTCTCTCAAATTCACGGCTACATGGTCAAAACTGGCATTGACAAGGACGTGTTCGCTTTGAGCAAGCTTCTTGCATCTTCCATTCGAGATACAGAATATGCAGCCTCAATTTTTAACCATATTGAAAACCCAAATCTTTTCATGTTCAATACCATGCTTAGAGGCTATTCAGTTAGTGAGAACCCAATGCAAGCATTTGGTCTTTTCAAGAACTTGAGGGCTCAAGGATTCTTGCTGGACCAGTTTTCTTTCATTACCACTCTTAAAGCTAGTACGCGAGAATTGGCTATCGAGATTGGTTTAGGGATTCATGGGGTTGTTCTGAGATCTGGGCATGTGTATTTTCTCAATTTAAGGAATACCCTCCTGCACTTTTACTGTGAATGTGGCAAAATCGGAGACGCCCATAAGCTGTTCGATGAATTTCCACAAGACAATGATTCAGTTTCATGGAACACGCTGATGGATGGTTACATTAGCGTTTCTAAGCCTGCTATGGTCGTAGATTTGTTTAGGCAAATGTGTACTAGTTGTGTTCGTTTCACTCTCACAACAGTGTTGAATGTCCTTTCTGCTCTTGGTGAGGTGGGGGACTCACTCGGGGGAGACTCACTTCATGGGCATTGCATCAAGACTGGCTTTTCCTTGGATTTAATTATCACCACTGTTTTGATTGATATGTATGCAAAAACTGGGCATATTGATTCAGGACGTAAAGCTTTTGATCAGGTCGATAAGAAGGATGTTATTTTGTGGAATTGTATGATTGACAAGTATGCTAAATGTGGCCGGCTAGAAGAATCTGTAGCTCTACTACAGTTAATGAAACGCGATCGATTGAAACCTAATTCTTCGACTTTGGCAGGCTTATTATCAGCTTGTGCTGCCACTGGATCTATACAGCTAGGCAGGTGCCTTCAAGATTACATAAAAGAGGAGGGATTGGCACTGGACGTGATACTTGGAACTGCTTTGGTTGATATGTATGCAAAGTGTGGGTTTTTAGAGAATGCTATTGACATCTTTGAGAGGATGAAGAGCAAGGATGTAAAATCGTGGACTGCCATGATTTCAGGTTATGGGTTTCATGGGCAGGCTAGAAATGCAATCGATCTCTTCTATAGGATGGAGAAAAAATGCTATAGACCCAATGAAGTCACTTTCTTAGCAGTGTTGACTGCTTGTAGCCACGGCGGCTTGGTGATGGAGGGGATGAGATGCTTCGAGAAGATGATAAGAGGATATGGATTCTCTCCTAACGTTGAACACTATGGATGCTTAATTGATATGTTGGGTCGTGCCGGGATGCTAGAGGAAGCACATGATCTTATCAATAGCCTGCCCATTAGATGTGACGCCACAGCATGGCGTGCATTGCTTGCAGCTTGCAGAGTCTGCGGAAATGTTGAACTGGGTGAATATGTGAATAGAGTGCTGGTTGAAATAGACGAGGAACACCCAACCGATTCAATTCTTCTTTCCAGTACTTACGCTATTACTGGAAGGTTGGCAGAACGAACTAGAATGCAGGAAATGAAAGAAGAAATAGACAAAGAAGCTGTAAATGGTTCAGTTAAGAAAGAGGCTGGATGGAGCATGATTGAAATGGATGGTCAGGGATTGCATGTGTAGTTTCAAAAGAACAAAACAATAAAGCAGTTCTAAGGTTTATTCTTGTGCTTTTTTTAAAAGGAATTTCAGGGACAGATAAGCTTTTATATCATTTGGCATAGGGCTTCTGTTCTTATACTTTAAATAAATAATTGAAAATCCTTGTGTTTTAAGCTTCGCTCCATGCCCTTCTAAAGCTTATTCTCAGAAGGTGAATTCTGCTTCAAAAACATGGCTTTAATGTTCATATGTCGTTGGAAATTGGGTTTTAAATATGGACCACTCATGAAGGCTTGACCCAAGGACCGACACCAAAGTGTGTGTGTGTACTTACCCCAAGTGTAGGGTATCGTCAAGTAATAAACCGGTGAGTCCGGTATCGATCCACGAGGAAGCAATGCAAATTTGAAGTGAATGATATGCAAATGACTAGCTAATACTAATAAACACAATGAATATCAAATAAAAGCAAGTAAAAGAAATGGGCCGAATGACTCGGTAGCATAAGCGATTTTGTAATCAAAGTGAGCACAAAGTGGATTTAAAACAATTAATTAAAAAAAACCTAGTCTCTAGTCCGTCCCGGTGGCTACTCGGTTCTCATACTCAAGGTATCATTGCAAACACACACAACCATACACAATGCATTGTGTGATACTATCAATCATGTATATGCAAAGAGAATTGGGATATAAGACTTCAATTCATACATGTAGGCCATCGGGTCTCTTAATCTACGATGAACGCAAAGGGATAAGCACCTAGTATTATGGATTAATGTTCCCCCTTGGGGCTCGGCTTGGCTAACACCCTAGTTTCACACTCAAAGATCGATTAACCATAACTCTCCCATGCACATTCCTAAATTAACCCAAAACCCCATCATCAATACACATAATTAATAGCTATGCAATGAAAAACTCAATTAATTAAGGAAATCATGCAATGGGTTTAACAATTCTCAATCGAACACATTAGATGCAATCCCTAGACTAGACAATCCAAGAATACAATCAAATATGTCATTCCCATAGATCCAATCACACAACTATCACGAAATTAAAAGAGAGAAATCGAAGCTACGATTCTTTGAGCATACCTTGAGTAATCGAAACCTTGCACCCACCATTCGGGATTAGAAACTAGAGAAGAGAACTACCCACTCATGATAATGAGAATAAACATCAATTTTATAGATGAAAACCAATGTTTACAATCAAGATCACAAGAACTAAGTAAAATCCTAGAGAGAGAAAGAGAGAGAAAAACAATGGAGGCAAGAAGTTGGAGGAGATGAATTGTGTGAAGGAAGACCCAATCTTAGGGTTTTCTCCTCTTTTTAAAATAGAAATTACCTATCTACCCTTATAAAGTCGTTCCCCATTGGTTACAAGCATGAGTTACCCCAAATACCCTTAAAATTCTAGTGCAGAAAAATTGCAGTTCCGCGGTGGGTGTCCGGACGGCACTTGAGGTGTCCGGACAGGTGTCCGGACACTTTCTGAATCCCAGCTTCTTCTTTCAGCTCCAAAGGTGATCAATTCAGTCATTTACGCCCGATTTCCTGCAAAACCAACGGGAAACATGTATAAGAGTAAAATTACTTTATTTTAACACAAATGCATTACTATAAGCACTAGGACCTCCTAATTAGATGATATTAGGACCTCAAACTAGAGGTCCGATCACACCCCCCAACTTAGACGTTGCTAGTTCCTAGCAATGCAAACACTACCTAAAAAAAAAATAAAAACCTAACTCACTAACGTAGGAATCACGGTTGCATTTAGCATATGCAACAAGCCTTTAAACCCCTAGGTCACCCTAGTGGACGAGTTGTAGTCTCGTGAGGGCTTATCAGAGCGATACCCACAAACACTTGCCAAGGGATCCACCATTACTTTGAAAGCATCAGAAATGATTCTTAAGTTCTCACATGTAAGAAGTAGAGCTAATCCCCCAATTCCCCTGCTTGGTCAAAAACATGCAAAATCTTTGAAAAATCAATCTCAATCCCCTTAAAAATGACCAAGAACATTTTATACTATGAAAAATATATGTGCAATCAAACTAGACAACTCAACATATTCACACAAACAAAACCTTGTTATGGACCCTTTTGGTGTTCATAAATTCCCAATCCCAAATGTACACAAAAACATGAAAGCATTGTGCTAAGTGAATGACTTACACAATTGAATTAAATGTATGTGCTTATAAAAGATAATTTGGATGGGCATAGCTTTGAGAAAGAAATCACCTACAAGAGCAATTAATGCATTCACCAACTTACTTGCTTACCTTGGATCAAATTCATCAAAAGGTTAAATGGGTTGTAATGTGGTCATGGGACAATGTAGGAAGAATTTGGATCTAGGTAACAAGTTGCAAGGTTAAGTTCAAACATGTGAGCTAAACTCTCATTTTTGTCACCCCTTCCATTGTACCACAATTTCAAACACTTCTCATCCTTTACACACAAAGGATTAACTTTATTGCATACACCTTTTTTTCTTTTCTTTTCTTTTTTTTTTTTTTGATATTTTTCTTCTCTTTTCTATGCTTTTTTTTTCTTTTTCTTTTTTTTTAATGTAACATCATTTATACAACAACCCTCATAATTTTTTTTCATAATAAGGAGGGATAATATCACTACTGATTTATTTTTCAAGCTCCTACTCAACCTTGCAACCAAAGGTGGGAAATATTTAAGGAAGTGGTTCACACAAGGCTTGTAAGTGAACTAAAAAGGCTTAAAGAAATTTAGGCTTATAATCACTCACAAATGAATAGGCTAGGCTCAAATCTCTCAACCTAATTAATCATTCAATCCTAAGTTCACAGGCAAGTGGCAAAATACAAAAATCACACTTCTCAGTAATCAAATGTAATGGATGCAAAGCTACTGAAGAACACGCGCATAAGATGTCAAATGAATATCAATGAAAAACATCACCCGAAACCCAATGTGTATCAATGAAGAATGGCTCAAAGGAATGAGAAGGGTAAAAAGGTAATTTTTCAGACAAAAGGATCCAAAAACGCAATCATACAAATGCTTCAATGCCAAGATGTCTGCTTAACTACACAAGTTTATATCAAACTAGGTCCCAATCATCCCAAGAAAGATTGATTACAATTATTCCACTCAATTGCATGTATCAACTTTACAAAAGAAATCAAGAAACCTACTTTACACTTGCACGTTTGAACAAGAATAAGAAATTAACATTCAAATTGGTAGTGAATCCCAAAGGCCTCTACCCTTCCCCTCCTAAAGTCCATCTAGCATGTATGAACAACAAAGCGCAACACAATAAGATAAAGGGTAGGAAGTCATACCATACTCTTCAAAAGTGGTTGGAATCATGAGAAACGAAGCATGTCCTGAAAAAGTTAATACCAACCACACTATCCAAGCATAACACAACAAGACTTTTTTTTTTTTTTTTTTTCAAAATTTTCAAATTTTTGATATTCACAAAAGCACACCAAAATAAAGCAAGTTTCACAATGGATTCACAATTCCCTCACCCCCCAACTTAAATGAGACATTGTCCCCAATGTCAAGAATGGAAAACAAGGCAAGAACAAATTGTGAAATGCATTGTGAACATACAAAAACACACCAAAAATGAATAAAAAAATAATTTAACACTACATATTTACAAGAGAGCTCTTTTCACGCACACTAGGAAGGAGTGGGATCCACAAGGTCCCATTCTTCGGCCAATTCATTAAAATTTTCCAAGTATGGTTTCAAACGTTGGCCATTAACCTTAAAAGTTTTTCCACTCCTAGGATCATCAATGTCAATGCTTCCATATGGGGAAACCTTACGGATAATAAAAGGTCCGGTCCATTTGGTACGTAACTTCCCGGGAAACAAGTGTAACCGGGAGTTGTATAAAAGAACCTTTTGTCCCTCATGAAAAACTTTCCTCACAATGTGCTTGTCATGGTATCTTTTTATTTTAAGCTTAGCAATTTTAGCATTTTCAAAAGCATCATTCCTCAACTCCTCAATCTCTTGGATTTGGAGTTTGCGATGCCCCCCAACTTGATCGGTGGAGTCATTCAAAGTGCGAATGGCCCAATAGGCCTTGTGCTCCAATTCCACCGGCAAGTGGCAAGCCTTGCCATAGACAAGTCTATAAGAAGACATTCCAAGGGCAGTCTTATACGCAGTACGGTAAGCCCACAAAGCATCAATCAATTTTGAAGACCAATCTTTTCTATTGGGACCAACCGTTTTTTCAAGAATACGTTTAATCTCCCTATTTGCCAATTCCGCTTGGCCACTTGTTTGTGGATGATATGGGGTGCCAACTTTGTGTAAAATGCCATATCGTTTCATCAAAGTTCTAACCGGGGCATTGCAAAAGTGAGACCCACCATCACTTATGATGGCTCGAGGCATCCCAAATCTTGAGAAAATGTTTTCTTTTAAAAATTTTATCACAACTTGGTGATCATTTGTTCGAGAAGGGATGGCTTCTACCCACTTGGACACATAATCCACACCAACCAAGATATACAAATAACCAAATGAATTAGGGAAGGGTCCCATGAAGTCAATGGCCCAACAATCGAAAATTTCCAAAATGTTAATAGGTTGGAGGGGCATCATCTCACGTTTTCCTAAATTACCTAGCCTTTGGCAATTGTCACAAGATAGGCAATAAGCATGGACATCTTTGTGCAAAGAAGGCCAATATAAGCCACTTTGAAGAGTTTTGGCTGCGGTCTTTTTGGAGGAAAAATGGCCTCCACAAGCATATTTATGGCAAAAGGCCATGACACTTTCAAATTCATTATCGGGAATGCACCTCCTAATCACTTGATCAGAACAATACTTGAACAAATATGGGTCATCCCAAAAGAAGTTTCGCACATTGCGAAGAAATTTGGATCTATCAATCGTACTCCAATGAGATGGCATGTTTTTGGTCACCAAAAAGTTGGCAATGTCCGCATACCATGGAGTCAATTTAGAAGAGATGGCATTAGTGAGGAGGAGTTGTTCATCCAGGAAATGCTCATTGATGGGTAGGCCATGTGAAATCAAATTTTGTCCGGGAAGTCGAGAGAGATGGTCGGCTATTACATTCTCCACTCCTTTCTTATCTTTAATTTCAAGGTCAAATTCTTGAAGTAAGAGAATCCATCTTAACAACCTAGGCTTGGCATCAGCTTTTGAAAGTAGATACTTCAAAGCTGCATGGTCGGTAAAGATGATGACTTTCGAGCCAACCAAATAGGACCTAAACTTGTCCAAGGCAAAAACTATAGCTAGTAATTCCTTTTCGGTAGTGGTATAATTCACTTGAGCATCATTCAAAGTCTTACTAGCATAGTATATAACATGAGCATGTTTTTCTTTTCTTTGTCCTAGGACCGCCCCAACCGCCACATCACTTGCATCACACATGAGTTCAAAGGGCATACTCCAATCGGGAGTTTGCATAATGGGTGCGGTGGTTAGGGCACCTTTCAAATCATCAAAAGCTTGTTGACATTGTGGTGTCCATTCAAAAGAGACATCTTGAGCAAGCAAGTTACTTAAAGGTTTGGCAATGGCACTAAAAGAATTAATAAACCTTCTATAGAAACCCGCATGTCCCAAAAAAGATCTCACATCTTTAACACATGTAGGGGGAGGTAACTTTTGAATTAATTCAATTTTTGCCTTGTCAACCTCTATCCCTTTGGAGGACACAATGTGTCCCAATACAATTCCATGTGTCACCATGAAATGACACTTTTCCCAATTGAGAACCAAGTGGCTCTCCTCACATCTTTTTAACACACTTGCCAAATTAGCAAGGCATTGGTCATAGGTGTCTCCGTAAACCGAGAAATCATCCATAAAGACCTCCACAATCTTCTCAACCATGTCACTAAAGATACTCATCATGCACCTTTGAAAGGTAGCCGGAGCATTGCATAACCCAAAAGGCATGCGTCTATAAGCAAAAGTTCCGAATGGACATGTGAATGTGGTCTTGTCTTGGTCTTCTAAGGCAATCTCTATTTGATTATATCCAGAATACCCATCAAGGAAGCAATAATAGGCTCGACCCGCTACTCTCTCAAGGACTTGGTCAAGGAAGGGTAAGGGGAAATGGTCCTTTCTAGTAACCATATTGAGTCTACGGTAGTCAATACACATACGCCACCCGGTTTGAATTCGAGTGGGCACCAATTCATTCTTGTCATTCGTAACTACCGTAACTCCGGACTTTTTGGGGACCACTTGGGTAGGAGATACCCATTTGGAATCCGCAATGGGATAAATGATCCCCGCGTCAAGTAATTTTAGTACCTCCCCCCTAACTACCTCCTTCTTGTTCGGATTCAAACGTCTTTGCATTTGTCTAACGGGCTTAGCTTCCTCTTCCATGTAAATCCTATGAGTACAAACCAAAGGACTAATCCCCTTCAAATCAGCAATTGTCCAACCTATTGCCCTTCTATACCTTTGCAAAACTTGAACAAGTTTCTCTTCTTGGGGAGAAGTAAGTAGGGAAGATATCACAACGGGGTATGACTCCTTCTCGCCCAAAAACACATATTTTAATTCACTTGGTAAGGGTTTCCTTTCCGGTGTTGGTGGATGCTCTAGAGATGATTCAAGCTTAGTCTTGGAAGGTTCTAATTCCTCAATAGGTGGGTTGAATCGTCCTATGCTATGGATAGCTAAAGACTCCAAAACCTCATTAATTTCCTCTTCCTCAACTAGAAATTGACTACATTTTTCGCTCAAAGCTAGCACACCTTCCACCGAATCCCTAGCAAGAGTTTTCTCGAAGTTCTCCTCAACATATGAATGGATCCAATCTACTTCCCTAATGTCTTCAAACTCTCCCATTTGCTTAGACACATTAAAGATGTTCATCTCCGCGGTCATATTCCCAAAAGATAGCACCATGACACCATTCCTACAATTGATCAAAGCATTTGAGGTTGCTAGGAAAGGTCTACCTAAAAGGACCGAAATTGGTTTGCTAAAGCTAGGGAGGGGTTGAGTATCTAAAACCACAAAGTCAACCGGGAAGTAAAATTCATCCACTTGAACTAGTACGTCTTCAACTATTCCCCTAGGAATCTTGACGGATCTATCGGCTAGTTGCAAAGTAATTCTTGTAGGCTTAAGCTCACCTAACCCCATTTGTTGATAGACCGAGTATGGAAGGAGATTAACACTAGCACCTAAATCCAACAATGCTTGCTCAATCCTATGGTTCCCTATGACTATTGGAATGGTGGGGCAACCAGGATCCTTATATTTAGGTGGAGTGGTGGCTTGTAAGATGGAGCTTGCTTGCTCCGTAAGAAAAGCCTTCTCCTTCACATTCAATTTGCGTTTCACGGTACACAAATCCTTGAGGAACTTTGCGTACGAGGGAACTTGTTTGATGGCATCTAGAAGAGGTATGTTCACTTTCACTTGTTTGAAAAGTTCAAACATCTCTTTATGTAGAGCCTCATTGGGTTTCTTCCCTAATCGGTGAGGAAATGGTGGCCTTGGGATACACTCTTTATCCTTAGACGTGTCTACCCTTGTCCTATGTGATTGTCCCTCACTCGCCTCATCGTTTCTTGGTATTTTCTCACCTTTCTCTAAATTTCTGGATGCATTGTCCGGATGATCCAAAATAGGTGTCCGGACACTTGCATCAAGTGTAACATTTTCCTGCACAATTTTCTCCAAACTATTCTCCTTTCCACTATTTCCTTTGTCCTTCCTCCCCACACTATCCCCAAAATTCTGCACCCCATCACTTTGATCAACATTCTCATTTGGTATGGGCCTATCCACAATGCGTCCATTCCTCAAAGTGAGGATGGATTGGGCTTGTTCATGTCCACTCACCCCCCCACTAGTAGATTCCACCACATTGGCTGGTTTGGATGGATTGGGATATGGTTGAGCTGGGAATTTACCCTTCTCATATGTGGTGAGAGCTTGGGTGACCTTAGTGATTTGACTCTTAATATCCTCAATGGCTCTATTGGTTTGTTCTTGAAATTTGTTGGCCTTTTGATTCTCCCCAATTTGAGCTTGCATGAAAATGTTGAGAGTGTCTTCAAGAGACCTCTTGGGAGGTGGAATGTAAGGTTGTGGAGGTGGTTGTGTAACACTTGGAGGAGGCAATTGTTGTTGGGGTGGAGGGGGGAGTGATTGAGATTGAGCATTCCCATCATTCCTCCACCCAAAGTTTGGATGATTCCTCCAAGGGTAATTCTCATTGTAAGAATTGTTGCCTTGGTTATTAGTAGGGTAGGGCTTTCTAAAGTTTTGAGAATTGTTCCCATTGTAACCTTGCCCAAATAGGACTTCCTTACAAGCCGGTAGAGCATTACACTCATCCGTCCTATGATCCCTACTTTCACACAAAGTACAAGCAACTTGTTCATCAACACCAACCACATTTATAGGGGCCTTTTGTGACTCTAAGGACTCCAATTTCTTGGACAACAAAGCAAGTTTAGCATGCACATCATCATTTTCATTCAAAACAAACTTGCCACTAGAGTTTGGCACAACATCATGTCGGGTTAGTGGAGGAGCTTCCCAAGATCGAGATTCCTCCGCCAACCCATCAAAGAAAGTGAATGCTTCATTGGCATCCCTATTCAAAAAATCACCTTGAGTCATGGTGGAGACCAATTTCTTCAAAGATGGAGTCAAAGATTTGTGGAAAAAATTCACAATTTGAAATTTTTGAAATCCATGGTGAGGGCACATAAACAACAAATCTTTAAACCTCTCCCAAGCTTGGAAGAAGGTTTCTTGTTCTTTGCAATGAAAATTCATGATTTGTGTTTGGTAAGAGATGGTACGGTGGGAAGGAAAATATTTGTTGAGAAATTCTTCTTGCATTGCCGCCCAAGTCGCAATGGATTGGGGGCGCAAGTTCTCAAACCATTGTTTTGCATGATCCTTCAAAGAGAATGGAAAAAGTTTGAGTCTCAAAATTTCTTGTGAGCATGTGACATCACCAAAAGTAGTACACACCGATTCAAAATCACGCACATGGGAATATGGTCGTTTCGATTCCATTCCATGGAATTTGGGAATCATTTGGAACATTGACGGTTTAAGGCTCACATGTTGTTGGTTCGGTGGCATGATGATGCAAGAAGGTTGGGTTTGCCTTGCGGGATGTGTAAGCTCCCGCAAAGTGCGATGCTCTTGGGCTTGGGCATGAAGGTATTCCATAGGAGGAGGTGCATGAAAGTTTTGCCCAAAAGGAGCATATTGTGGCACTTGTGGCATTTGGTAATACATGGGATGCATATAATTATATGGGGGAGGCATATGGTATGCGGGAGGCATATTGGGAGGTGGGTAGACATTTTGTGGGGCAAATTGCGCCGCATTGTCTTGTTGAAGTGGTTGAGGTGCATTTTGCAAAGCCTGCTCAACTTGAACATTTTGCAAATTTTGGGCATTTGGTGCATTTTGGGCATTGCCAATTTGGACATCTTGCCCTTGCACCGGATTCATCAACTCATCAATATTCACATGTTGCAAAAGACGACGCAATGCATCAAGATTCATATCACCCCCACGTACACTCCCCGCATCACTCACATTTATATCACCACCTATCCCATCTCTATTAGACCCATGCCCACTAACATTATCTCTAGGTTGAGACATGATGGCAAGGAACAATAGCAAGTAGCACACAAAAGTAGCAATCAACCACGTCAAGTAACACAAGATTTTTTTTTCAATTAATGAATAACCAAGAACAATATTAAGCAAGAACAAGAGCAAGGATAGGAATAGAGCAACAATCAACCTTAGGAACAATAACACACCAAGATGTAACAAGTAGTGATAAAAATAAAAATGCGCAAAGCTCTCTCAAACAACGCAGCACTACCAAGCAACAAACAAGGTGGCATCCATCGCCCACAGGAATCTAAGTTAGCCCCATCCGCCAAATTCTCCTCACAAAATTTTATTTTATTTTTTTCCTTTTTTTCCGCTCTTTTCAGCAACTACACTAAATCAACTACACTAGAAAGCAAGTAAAAGGGAGGAACGAAGTTTCCCTTGAAGCGTGACCGTGCTCCTTCCTTATTTGATGGTGTTTAATAGCATAAAGCTAGCATCTACAAGCCACCCAGCTCCTTCTTTGACATTCGCTTCCCCGGCAACGGCGCCAAAAACTTGACCGACACCAAAGTGTGTGTGTGTACTTACCCCAAGTGTAGGGTATCGTCAAGTAATAAACCGGTGAGTCCGGTATCGATCCACGAGGAAGCAATGCAAATTTGAAGTGAATGATATGCAAATGACTAGCTAACACTAATAAACACAATGAATATCAAATAAAAGCAAGTAAAAGAAATGGGCCGAATGACTCGGTAGCATAAGCGATTTTGTAATCAAAGTGAGCACAAAGTGGATTTAAAACAATTAATTAAAAAAACCTAGTCTCTAGTCCGTCCCGGTGGCTACTCGGTTCTCATACTCAAGGTATCATTGCAAACACACACAACCATACACAATGCATTGTGTGATACTATCAATCATGTATATGCAAAGAGAATTGGGATATAAGACTTCAATTCATACATGTAGGCCATCGGGTCTCTTAATCTACGATGAACGCAAAGGGATAAGCACCTAGTATTATGGATTAATGTTCCCCCTTGGGGCTCGGCTTGGCTAACACCCTAGTTTCACACTCAAAGATCGATTAACCATAACTCTCCCATGCACATTCCTAAATTAACCCAAAACCCCATCATCAATACACATAATTAATAGCTATGCAATGAAAAACTCAATTAATTAAGGAAATCATGCAATGGGTTTAACAATTCTCAATCGAACACATTAGATGCAATCCCTAGACTAGACAATCCAAGAATACAATCAAATATGTCATTCCCATAGATCCAATCACACAACTATCACGAAATTAAAAGAGAGAAATCGAAGCTACGATTCTTTGAGCATACCTTGAGTAATCGAAACCTTGCACCCACCATTCGGGATTAGAAACTAGAGAAGAGAACTACCCACTCATGATAATGAGAATAAACATCAATTTTATAGATGAAAACCAATGTTTACAATCAAGATCACAAGAACTAAGTAAAATCCTAGAGAGAGAAAGAGAGAGAAAAACAATGGAGGCAAGAAGTTGGAGGAGATGAATTGTGTGAAGGAAGACCCAATCTTAGGGGTTTCTCCTCTTTTTACAATAGAAATTACCTATCTACCCTTATAAAGTCGTTCCCCATTGGTTACAAGCATGAGTTACCCCAAATACCCTTAAAATTCTAGTGCAGAAAAATTGCAGTTCCGCGGTGGGTGTCCGGACGGCACTTGAGGTGTCCGGACAGGTGTCCGGACACTTTCTGAATCCCAGCTTCTTCTTTCAGCTCCAAAGGTGATCAATTCAGTCATTTACGCCCGATTTCCTGCAAAACCAACGGGAAACATGTATAAGAGTAAAATTACTTTATTTTAACACAAATGCATTACTATAAGCACTAGGACCTCCTAATTAGATGATATTAGGACCTCAAACTAGAGGTCCGATCACCCAACCCAACCCAACCCATATTAGATGGGTTATTGAGTAGTTGTCTTTAAGACAATTGTTGGTAACCTACGTCAGTTACAAAGATGTAACTGACGTTGTTCTCTCTTTAAAGGAGAGAACACAGTACAGAGAAGAATCTCTCCGTCAAAATCTTCCATACACTTTGATATTGGAGAATCAAAGTTTACAAGCAAATAAAAAGTGTTCGTACTGTGGAATAGTTTTTGGTTCTAGTAATCAAGTCGGAAACCGATCATCGTTTATTCATACCGATCAAGAAATTAGTAAGTTTTTCGATTTCTCCTTAGAAACACTACATTGGTATCAGAGCAGAGCCATAGGTTGTTTCTATAATGTTCAATCTGATTTGCATGATTAGAACATATATACATGGCTGAAAGTTGTGTAAATCAGGTTTATGTTCTTCAAAATTCATGAATAAAACTGAAATTTTGAGTTCAAAATCGAGTATCATATATAATTTTACTATAAACGAGTTTGGTATGGTTGGAAAGCTCTTGAAACAAGCTTTCTAACGGATATTTTTGGGAAAGTTTTGGAGAACTATGTGAATTGATATGATTTTTCAAAGATTTGAATCGAAACTGGTTTGAATTTTCTGGTTTTATGTTTTCATTGACGAATTACAGTCGCGAGTTTAAAGTTTGAACATCAAACACTAATTTAGAATATTGTAATGGTAAATATAAGACCAGAAACGAAATCGGGACACCCTATTTGTCCAGATCGGAAACAAATTTTGGCCAAAAACACCGAAGAAGGTGGCGTGTGTCGATCACATGCTTGACAGAGCGCTCATGCGTCGGTTGACTTTGCCCAGTCAACTGACCAAGTCAAATAGCTGATGCAGGTCGGGCGGATACGGGTCGTGTTTGACCCGCGCCCTATAACAGATTATGCTAAATCTGTTTCAGGCGCACCAGATGCACGTGTAATGCACCGTCGATCATTAGACCATTCAACTTGTGATGGCGCGTGAGAGCGCGTGCACCGTTTGATTTTCATTCTGTTTTTTCCAGATTAATTAAAATAATAATTTCTATTTTTCTATTATTTTTCTGTAATTTTTTGGTAACCGAAAAATCATTACATATGATAATTAAATAGATAAAAGTTTAATTTTTAATGTGATTTAATTATTTGTGTTTGTAGTGGCTACAAGAGCACAACAAATACACTTATTGGGATATAGAAAAAAAATCCTAGTCACACCATGCATCTACACATATATCATATGTATAATTGGATGAAAAATTTGTGAATTCGGGGTGTTCATGAGTTCTACATCGAGCAACAAATTCAGATTGTTTTTTATTCTCTACCGGAAGAGTGGAACATGGTTCGAGACTCATTGAAGCAAAGGTTGAGCACGTTGAGTTTGGAAACTCTCGTGGATGAGCTGCTGCTAGAGAGGGAACGTCAGTATGCTAATATGGGTATACGACGCACTGGTCGTAGCGCAAATCATTTGGATTTTGTTGCTCAATTTGTTCCATGGTATGAGGTGCACGAACTTGGTGAACATAACGAAGAAGATGAAGATGACATGAAAAAGGATCCTGATTATGTTCCTAGCATGTGATTTATGTTGTATTTATTTTATTTGTACATCTTTCTTATATATATACATATTTATGTATTTGATGTACATATTGGATATTTTCATTAATGGCATGTTTATTTTATGTAATTTCTTTGTTTAATTACAATAAATGTGCATGAATATAAATGTCATTAAATAGTGAGAGTTATTAGATGAACTAATAACTAAAATATTTTGCACTTGTTTGAAAGGCAAAAACAACAATTGTTTCAATTGTGGCAAACCCAGTCACTTTGCTTGTGATTGCATTGAGCCAAAGGTAATGTTTGACCACTTTAGTCTCTCTAACTTGTATGTTAGTAGTTGCTTAATGCTTGTTGAATCCGTGTCTTATTGGACTATAGACTCAGTAGCAACCGACCACGTAGCAAGGGACCGAACAGCTTTTGTAGATTTTCGTCGGATTCCAAAGGGGAGTAGATACATGGGGAACAACGCTTCCGTGATGTGCTCGGGATCAGTACCTGTAAGCTAGAGCTACGGGGAGGTCGCGCACTCTATCTCCTTGATGTGCTCTATGCTCCAGAAGTTCGACATTGTTAATATTGTACTTAATGACAATGCATCTATCTTTGTTGTTGGAAATTCCAGTTCTATTCCCAATACTAATAGTGCATTATGGCATGCTAGATTACGACACATTGAGCAGGACCGATTAAATAGATTGGCTCGAGCAGGTCTCTTAGGATCTCTCGCCAAAGTAGAATTGCCCACTTGTGAGCATTGCCTAGCTGGAAAAGCAACTAGATTACCATTTGGCAAAGCCAAGAGAGCCAATAGTCCATTACAACTTATTCATTCTAACATATGTGGACCAATGAATGTAAGGGCTAGGCATAGTGTCGTATATTTCATCACTTTTATAGATGATTTCACACGTTTTGATCATGTTTATTTGATTTCACACAAGTCTGAAGCATTGGACTGCTTCAAACAATACACCAATTTGGTGGAGAATCAATTAAACACAACGATCAAAGCTTTAAGGACCGATCGAGGTCGTGAATATCTGTCTGACCAATTCAAAAAATTTTGTGATGAAAAGAGTATAGCTCGACAGCTAACTATTGCTTATACTCCGCAACAAAACGGCATAACAAAAAGAAGGAATAGGACCCTATTAGACATGGTTAGGTCAATGATGGAACAAACCAATTTATCAATTTCCTTTTGGGGAGATGCAATATTGATTGCTGCCTACATTCTTAACCGTGTGCTGTTGGGTCTAAATTAACCTTACTAGCAAGTGTACTAGTCGGCGACTACAGCACAATGATAAGCAAGGGTCGAATCCACAGGGACGGTGTTATATCTAATCCAAATTTATACTTGTATTTACGTATGGACAATGCAAACAAAAGTAAAGTTCAACTCAAGATTGTTTGGTTGGGTAATTAAACTAAAACAAGCAAATAGTAAAGTATTTTTGGTATTTTCTTTGAATAAGGATGTAACTAATGCAAATGAGATAAACACCAAGGCTTTGGAATCCCCCTTGGGAAATAACTTGCGATGACACAAATTCACACACACATTTGCTAATTCGGGCATAACGAATCCGTACCTAAGTCGGTTTTAGCGCACCTAAGTCAAATCTCCCTAAAATCGATTACTAGCCATCTTATTGGTCTAGGTCGGATATTCCTAAATACATTCTAGCCATCTTATTGGTCTAAACATGCATAGGAATTCATGGAGTTCTATGGAGATTAGGATTCATACAAATTGTCACCTAATTAAAGGGAGACACATTCATAATCAAGTGTTTCAAGAAGCATAATCTACTTGACATATTATTGTCTAAGCAAATTCTCCAAACAATTTCATCCAAAAACCTAAAGTGTTGGCCAAACACCACAAGCATGAAGAAATTGCAATCAAACATAGAAACACAAGATTTATACCCAAATCAACTCATATGTATGTAAATCAAGTCATAAACAAAGTCATCAAACCCAAGGCTTCATCCTAGCCTTGGCACAAGAGATTTAGTTACGCATAATGAGAGAAAAACACAAAAGGAGAGATGAGAAAATCATGAATAAACCCAATTAGTTGAGTAGATCCAAGTTGAGCTGAAGAATCTCTCCTCCTAGCTCCAAGAATCGCCTTCCCCCTCTGGTTTCGCTTCCCAGAATATCAGTTCTAGGTCCAAAAACCCTCGCAGCTCGGACAAATCGCGACTTAAAACACCCCAGAAAATTGCTTTTCACGCCTAGGCGCGTTGTTTTCACGCCTAGGCGCACCACGCCTAGGCACACGCCTAGGCGCACGCCTAGGCGCAATCCTAGGCGTGCACAACTTAAAATTCAAGTCCAACTCTCTGGACTGGGCGTGCAGGAGTGATCCTGGGCGTGCACAATTTGTGCGCCTAGGCGCGCCACGCCTAGGCGCGCGCCTAGGCGCGTTACCCCTAGGCACATTATTCAAATGACCATAACTTCTCCATATGACCTCCGATTGGCATGATTTTAGATTCTACGGAAAGCTTGAGATGTCTAGTTTCCAATGCCTTTTGTTGCGCTCAATTCCAATAATGTGACAGAAAGTTATGACTATTTGAACACACGAAGGTCGGTGGACATTTTCTTCAATTCAGCCCTTTTTCCGTCGCTTTTCATCCAAACCGCAATCAACCTATCAAAATACAAATCAACACATAAATACACTCATTATTTATCAAAAGAAAGCTTAAGAGGGGGATATTTCTACCAAAAACAATAGGTATTATCATACCTATCAAACACCCCACACTTAAACCTTGCTTGTCCTCAAGTAAAACTAAACAAAGTACATCTAACAACTAACATCCTAACTCACTAACGCAAGAATCGCGATTGCATTTAGCATATGCAACAAGCCGTTAAACCCCTAGGTGTCCCTAGTGGAGGAGTTTTGTCTCCTGAGGGCTTACAAGAACGACACCCACAAACGTTTCAAGATAACTCAAATCAAACATATGTGAGGGAAATCGCTAGAATCGAAACAATATACATCAATGCCATGCAATCAAAAAGATGTGGAGATCCCACACTTCATCCAAACATATACTAAGTGAAGATTATCCGTCTACTCAATCACTTCGTCTACATTAAGTGCGTGCAAAGAAGAAATGTATAATTATTTGGCTTCCAAGAGTTCATAGGCGCCAAACATAGTCACATTCCAAGAATTTCAAGAACAGTCAAGTAGTAATACCAAGGCACTTTTATTTATATACATACTTCTCTTCTTCTTCTTATTATTATTTTTTATTTATTATTATTATTATTATTATTATTTTTTTACTAGGCCCGTGCAATGCTCACTCCTTTAAGCTTTCTAGTCAACCCATGTAACGAGTTCTCAACCAATGACTCCCAACCAGTTGGTTTAGGGCATTATGTGATAAAGCACGCCTCGGATCAATCACTCGAGTTGAAAAGGCTTCGAAGTTAAGCTAGACTAGTATGTTCATCATGATTGTCTTACCTTTTTACGCGAAACTCGAGTTGGTTAGACAAGAGCCCCGGTTACTCGGCAAGATCACAAGAGCGGAACATGCTTTTAATCATCATCAAATTTATTTTTTTTTTCATTTTTTTTTAACATGCATGTAATTAACTAGTGCCAAGAATATAACTAACACGGTGTTCTAGATCATCTTAGAGAAAGTCCACATCCAACATCTATTCACCCAAGTCATACCCCACAAGCACACATTCTCGTGCAGGTGAATTACAGTGATTGTGCAATAGAGTAGACGTCAAGCATATAGAAGGATATGATGGGTTCCACAAACCAAGATTAGCTGCATTTCAATATAGCACTCAATTCAACAGAAAATTCCCATAAATATGCAAGATTCAAGCACTGAATTTTTTTTTTTTTTTTTTTTTAAATTCAGCTACTACAAAAATCATGTGAAATTTTGCACAAGATACTCCATATGCAGTCCACCACCCCACACTTTAAAGAATGCATTGTCCTCAATGCAAAACATAACAATGTAATAATGCACTAAAAAGAGGACAAGTTGAAACAATACAACCTGGGGTTGGAGTCATGCATCAAGTGGACTGGGGTACTGGCCTAGCCACAATTCTTCAATGTTTTCATGAACCCTTTCGAGCATATGAACCCTTTTTTTTTTTATTTTTTTTTTATTTTTTTATACCCACACGCCTAGGCGTGTATAAGGTGCGCCTAGGCATGGTCTGGCTATAAACATAATGCCCAGAAATTTAAACTTTCTTCATTGGGTTGCCTCCCAAGTAGCGCTAAGTTTAATGTCTTCAGCCAGACGTAGTTGTACTGATTTGGAGAAATCACCACAAGCCTCAACACCTTCACAACAATTCTTGGGAAACAAATCAAGGAGGATGGTGCATAGGATACTTTCCATTCAGAATCCCCGAAACATTTGGCCCACAGAATTCAAGTTGGCGAGCCACAAATTTCCACCCTTTTTCTATCTTAGAATTCGTTATTGTGAAAGTACCATGGATAGACAATTTCAATGTCTCAAAAGGAGCACTTGTTTTACCTCTCAACATTGTTTTGGACCGTGCCTTTTTCAACTTCCTTGCTCTTGTCCGCACGCCTTTCAAAGTTGGAGATAGCTTGCTAGTAAAAAGGGAAGTAGCCAAGAGCTCGTTGGATATTGGCGATGATGGAGTCCTTTTGCTTTCAATGCTATCACCAACCACATATTCCACAACCTCATCACTTGAAGCTGTTTTTGTCAATAAATTCACTCTCTCATTGCCTACCATATCAACATGAAGGCATTCTCTAATGACATCCGGACTCTTGATAGCCTTAAAGATTTTGAACTCAATGGTCTTGTCAAAGACTGTCATTGTGAGCATGCCCTTTTCCACATCTATAATGGTCTTTGTGGTAGCCATGAAACCACGGCCTAGAATGAGTGGTACATCTCTTGTCGGATTAGGTTCACCCTCCATATCAAGCACCAGAAAATCCACCGGAATAACAAAATCACCCACCTTTACTAAAACATCTTCAACTAACCCAAAAGGATGCACTAAAGAGCGATCAGCTAGTTGGAGAGTGACTGAAGTTGGTTTCAACTCACCTATCTTCAAAGTAGTGTAAACAGAATAAGGCATGATATTTATACTTGCACCAAGATCCATCAAGGCCTTTTCAATTTCTTTCTCTCCAATAATACAAGGAATGGTAAAGCTACCCGGATCTTTTAATTTGGGCGGGAGCTTCTTTTGTAAAATAGCACTCGTTTCTTCGGAGAGAAATACTTCTTCATGATCACCTATCTTCCTTTTGTTAGTGCACAACTCCTTCAAAAATTTTGCATATGCGGGAATAGACTTAATTGCCTCAATGAGTGGAATATTAATCTCCACTTTCTTCAAAACTTCAAAAATATCCCGATTATACTTGCTTTTCTTAGCTGGGGCAAGACGAGATGGAAAAGGCACTTTTGGAACATACTCTTCTACTTCCGGCTTTTCCTTCTCAACGTGAGGTATTTTGGAGGCACTTGGCTCCACCACTATAGGCTCATCATGATTCTCACCTTCAAGCTTTTTATACTCAATCTTGTTATCCACATTTTTCCCACTTCGCAAAATAGTAATAGCATTAGCATCCTCATACTGCTTAGGATTTACCTCAGGTTGACTCGGTAGCTTTCCTGGCTGTCTTTCACTCAAGGCATGAGCAAGTTGTCCTACTTGCATTTCAAGCTTTGCGATAGATTGAGTATTACTGGAAACAGTTTGTTGCAACTGAGTCATTGACTTGCTCATCTCTGCTTGGGAATGTTGCATTGTGACTTGTGATTGAGCAAGTTGGGAAATAAGGTCCTCCATAGTAAACTTCCTTGCATCTTGAGAAGGTGGTTCTTGTCGTGGAGCTTGCCAAGGTCTGGGCCCTTGATTGAAATTCTGGGGTGAAGCATAGGAGAAATTGGGGTGATTCTTCCATCCTGGGTTATATGTGTGAGAAAAGGGATCATTCTGCTACCTATGAAAAGGTTGAACTGCATTAACTTCCGCTTCAGGAAATGTCCCACTTCTAGAACATACATGAGTAGGATGATCGGTGCCTCCACAAATGCCACAAGGCTCCAGATTTCTACTCAGCAAAGTCACTACCGCATCCAATTTCCTAGCCACAGATGCCATCTCTGAATTTGAAGCACTAGCCTCATAAACCACGTGTCTAGGAGCATCAAGATCACGATTATCCCATTGTGAGGAATTTGCCACCACAGTCTCAATAATTTCATTGGCCTCAGTCGGTTCCTTAGCCATAATATTTCCTCCAGCAGCTGCATCTAACCTATGGCGGCATTCATCAGCCAGATGTTGGTAAAAGTATGATATAATCTGCCATGGCAAGAATTGATGATGTGGGCAACCAATCAATAAAGTTTTATATCGCTCCCAAGCCTTAAAAAGTGGTTCTCCCTTGTTCTGCCTGAAATGGAAAATCTGATCTCTAAGCCTCTGTGTCCTTGACTGAGTATAGAATTTCTGAATAAACTTAGCAGAAAGTTGATCCCAAGAAGTGATAGAATTTGGTGGCAAAGTCTTGAACCAGATCTTAGCACCTTCCTTAAGAGAAAAAGGAAATAGCTTCAACCGTATGAACTCTTCAGATATGCCCTGAATTTTTTGAGTGCCACAAATCTCCAGAAAATTATCAATGTGATCACTAGCATCTTGATTTTCCGCTCTTGAGAATGATGGGAGCATGTTAATCACATGGCATTTAAGCTCATAAGAGAGATTTGGCGGAATGGTTGGTAATACGATGCAAGATTGTCTAGTAGAGAATTGTGGCATAGAGTAGTCCATTATGGTGACAGGAGCATTTGCATTGTTGGCATTATTGTCAACTTCTTCACGATTTTCAGCCATGCTCGCTTGTTCAGAATGTTCCCCCAAATTTTTGTCACTAGACGAACTAGAGCAGGATGTAGGAGAAATAGAACGAGAGGAAGATTTCTCCTCAAGAAGATCCTTGTCTCTCTTGTTCCTTCGTGCACGTTCCAAGTCTAGATCAACAGGAAGAATTTCTGTATCTTGAGAACGCCTTCCTTGCATGAACTACAAACAAGAAAGAAAAGTATAAGGATCACTAATTATCAAGTAATAAAGCGCTAAACTAAGTATGTAAGTATCTATGTATATAAACACGAATGGATCAAATATAAGCAACCATCCCCGGCAACGGCGCCATAAACTTGTTGGGTCTAAATTAACCTTACTAGCAAGTGTACTAGTCGGCGACTACAGCACAATGATAAGCAAGGGTCGAATCCACAGGGACGGTGTTATATCTAATCCAAATTTATACTTGTATTTACGTATGGACAATGCAAACAAAAGTAAAGTTCAACTCAAGATTGTTTGGTTGGGTAATTAAACTAAAACAAGCAAATAGTAAAGTATTTTTGGTATTTTCTTTGAATAAGGATGTAACTAATGCAAATGAGATAAACACCAAGGCTTTGGAATCCCCCTTGGGAAATAACTTGCGATGACACAAATTCACACACACATTTCCTAATTCGGGCATAACGAATCCGTACCTAAGTCGGTTTTAGCGCATCTAAGTCAAATCTCCCTAAAATCGATTACTAGCCATCTTATTGGTCTAGGTCGGATATTCCTAAATACATTCTAGCCATCTTATTGGTCTAAACATGCATAGGAATTCATGGAGTTCTATGGAGATTAGGATTCATACAAATTGTCACCTAATTAAAGGGAGACACATTCATAATCAAGTGTTTCAAGAAGCATAATCTACTTGACATATTATTGTCTAAGCAAATTCTCCAAACAATTTCATCCAAAAACCTAAAGTGTTGGCCAAACACCAAAAGCATGAAGAAATTGCAATCAAACATAGAAACACAAGATTTATACTCAAATCAACTCATATGTATGTAAATCAAGTCATAAACAAAGTCATCAAACCCAAGGCTTCATCCTAGCCTTGGCACAAGAGATTTAGTTACACATAATGAGAGAAAAACACAAAAGGAGAGATGAGAAAATCATGAATAAACCCAATTAGTTGAGTAGATCCAAGTTGAGCTGAAGAATCTCTCCTCCTAGCTCCAAGAATCGCCTTCCCCCTCTGGTTTCGCTTCCCAGAATATCAGTTCTAGGTCCAAAAAGCCTCGCAGCTCGGACAAATCGCGACTTAAAACACCCCAGAAAATTGCTTTTCACGCCTAGGTGCGTTGTTTTCACGCCTAGGCGCACCACGCCTAGGCGCACGCCTAGGCGCAATCCTAGGCGTGCACAACTTAAAATTCAAGTCCAACTCTCTAGACTGGGCGTGCAGGAGTGATCCTGGGCGTGCACAATTTGTGCGCCTAGGCGCGCGCCTAGGCGCGTTACCCCTAGGCACATTATTCAAATGACCATAACTTCTCCATATGACCTCCGATTTGCATGAATTTAGATTCTACGGAAAGCTTGAGATGTCTAGTTTCCAATTCCTTTTGTTGCGCTCAATTCCAATAATGTGACAGAAAGTGATGACTATTTGAACACACGAAGGTCGGTGGACATTTTCTTCAATTCAGCCCTTTTTCCGTCGCTTTTCATCCAAACCGCAATCAACCTATCAAAATACAAATCAACACATAAATACACTTATTATTTATCAAAAGAAAGCTTAAGAGGGGGATATTTCTACCAAAAACAATAGGTATTATCATACCTATCATGTGCCCTCTAAATCTGTCCCCTCCACCCCATATGAGCTATGGAATGGTGAAAAATCTAATTTAGGAAATTTGCATCCTTGGGGGTGTGCAGCTTGTGTTCACAATAATTCCCATCACCACGGGAAACTTCATCCTAGAGGGAAAAAGTGTAACTTGGTCCTAGAGGGAAAAAGTGTATCTTCATTCGATACTCTTCTCACTCTAAAGGATTCGTATTTATTGGTGAAGAAGTTGATGGGAAGGTGACAGAAATTGAGTCCCGTGATGTTGTATTCTTAGAAGAGGACTTTCCTGTGAAGGTGAGATTGACAAAGATTTCCAATTTTATGAAATGGAAAATCTAGAAAATGGCGCACCTATGCTAGTAGAGGGATTAAAGGAAACTCTTAATCCTCTTGGGGAAAGTGGGAGCGACATAGTGCCTGATCAAACTCGTACAGAGCAAGATCACGAGCAATCTCAACCTCATCGAAGTCTTCGTGAACGAGTGCCACGTCGTCGATTTGAGATTGAGGGGGAAATATTCATGATTACTCCACAGGATGATGAAGAGCCTAAAACAGTCAATGAGGCTTTATCTGGTCCTAAAGCAAAGGAATTGATTAAAGCTATGGAAGAAAAGATGGAGTCTATGAATGTGGACCAATGAATGTAAGGGCTAGGCATAGTGTCGTATATTTCATCACTTTTATAGATGATTTCACACGTTTTGATCATGTTTATTTGATTTCACACAAGTCTGAAGCATTGGACTGCTTCAAACAATACACCAATTTGGTGGAGAATCAATTAAACACAAAGATTAAAGCTTTAAGGACCGATCGAGGTCGTGAATATCTGTCTGACCAATTCAAAAAATTTTGTGATGAAAAGAGTATAGCTCGACAGCTAACTATTGCTTATACTCCGCAACAAAACGGCATAGCAAAAAGAAGGAATAGGACCCTATTAGACATGGTTAGGTCAATGATGGCGCAAACCAATTTATCAATTTCCTTTTGGGGAGATGCAATATTGATTGCTGCCTACATTCTTAACCGTGTGCCCTCTAAATCTGTCCCCTCCACCCCATATGAGCTATGGAATGGTGAAAAATCTAATTTAGGAAATTTGCATCCTTGGGGGTGTGCAGCTTGTGTTCACAATAATTCCCATCACCACGGGAAACTTCATCCTAGAGGGAAAAAGTGTAACTTGGTCCTAGAGGGAAAAAATGTATCTTCATTCGATACTCTTCTCACTCTAAAGGATTCGTATTTATTGGTGAAGAAGTTGATGGGAAGGTGACAGAAATTGAGTCCCGTGATGTTGTATTCTTAGAAGAGGACTTTCCTGTGAAAGGTGAGATTGACAAAGATTTCCAATTTTATGAAATGGAAAATCTAGAAAATGGCGCACCTATGCCAGTAGAGGGATTAAAGGAAACTCTTAATCCTCTTGGGGAAAGTGGGAGCGACATAGTGCCTGATCAAACTCGTACAGAGCAAGATCACGAGCAATCTCAACCTCATCGAAGTCTTCGTGAACGAGTGCCACGTCGTCGATTTGAGATTGAGGGGGAAATATTCATGATTACTCCACAGGATGATGAAGAGCCTAAATTAGTCAATGAGGCTTTATCTGGTCCTAAAGCAAAGGAATTGATTAAAGCTATGGAAGAAAAGATGGAGTCTATGAAAACTAATCAAGTCTGGGACTTGGTTGATTTACCGCCAGGTCAAAAATCCATTGGAAGTAAATTGATTCTAAAAATTAAACGAAGGGCGGATGGGTCAATAGATCGATATAAGGCTCGGTTAGTAGCAAAAGGATACATTCAAGAAGAGGGAATTGATTATGACGATACTTTCTCACCAGTTGTGAGAATAACTTCAACTCGTCTCATCCTAGCAATAGTCGCACTCATGGACTTAGAATTATACCAGATGGACGTGAAAACTGCATTTCTCAATGGGGAACTAGATGAGGAAATCTATATGGATCAACCTTTATGCTTTCAGTCTAAAGGACAGAGTGCAAAGTTTGCAAGCTAAATAGATTCATATATGGTCTTAAACAAGCATCTAGGCAATGGAACATCAAGTTTCATCAAGCAATCCAAAGGGATGACTTTACGATGATGGAAGAAGACCATTGTGTGTATTTAAAATGTTCAAGTAATGGTTTCATAATTTTGTCCTTATATGTCGATGACATTTTGTTGGCTGGGAATAACAAAGAATTGATTGATGCCACTAAGAAATGGTGATCATTGAACTTTGAAATGAAAGACATGGGTGAGGCTAGCTACGTGCTAGGTGTGAAGATCATAAGAGATGATGCTAATGTTAGAGCACTATCACATGCAAGATAGCAAGCCGATGGATACTCCTGTTGATAAGAACTTGAGCCTAAGTCGTGATATGTGTCCCAAGACTCCAGAAGAGAGAGAAAAAATGTCCAGAGTATCATATGCCAGTGCTGCCAATAGTTTGATGTATGCAATGATGTGTACACGTCTCGACATATGGTATGCTGTTGGGTTGGTTAGTTGATTCAATCGAAACCCTGGTCAAAAGCACTGGATAGCAGTCAAAAGGATTTTGCAATATCTAAAAGGGACTTTAGATTACATGCTATGTTACCAAGGAAAGGAGGATTTGCGACTGATCGGTTATTCTGATGTTGATTGGGGAGGAGAAATAGATTAGTCTAAATCAATTTCAGGATATACTTTCTTGCTTAATGGTAGTGCAATACTATGGAGTAGCAAGAAGCAATCCTGTATAGCCCTGTCCACGATGGAGGCTGAGTACGTAGCTTGTTCCGCAGCAACACAAGATGCAGTTTGGTTAAGGAGTTTCCTGCAGCATTTAGAAATTGTCAAATCAAGGTCAGAACCTGTGACAATTTTCTGCGATAACACCGCTGCATTGGCTGTAATTAAGGATCCCAAATACCATGGAAAGAGCAAACACATCAGGATGAGATATCATTATATTAGAGATGCAATTGCTGAACAGAAAGTGGTCCTCCAACACATTTCTACACATGATATGGTGGCTGACCCACTTACCAAACCAATAGCTAGGGACGCATTTGTTAAACATGTGAGATCCCTAGGCTTACGTAGAATGTGATATAGAATGTTATATGTTATATGGACCATGTAAATACTTGCAACTGTTGAATAATATTTGAATGCCATTAAATTATTCAACATTTATTTATGGAATACACTGTGAGTATTGATAGTATAATTTATGAAGTGTGTCAATAGACATAGATTGGCTTACTCACACGAGCAACCGCCTCTAGCGCTAGGAGGGCGAGTAGAGATGAGACTATTTGAATTACAATGCTCAAAATGCGACTTGGGCGCAGTGGGAGTGAGTATAATTCAATATTATTGAAAATGGAGTCGCCTTGGTAAGGGTCAAGATGAGTTTCCTAGAACAAGAAGAACCGACATGAATGAATCCTTACCATTCATGAGTCTATTTGTAGAATGCTGAGTGTGAAATTAGTCATTTGATACTATTAATAGTGAGTAGTTGAAAATTTCAAGTTTGACGCCTATGAATTGGTGAAAGTGTGCATTTCTTCAACATCATGTTGAGTACTTGGGCCATGTGATTTCAGCTCAAGGTGTTGCGGTTGACCCTGCAAAGATCCAACACATGCAGGATTGGCCTCCCCCTCAATCGGTGAAGTCCTTGAGAGGGTTCTTGGGGTTGACGGGTTATTATCGCCGTTTTGTTCGTAACTATGGGAAAATCGTAGCCCCTCTCACAGCCTTGTTAAAGAAAAATTCTTTTAGGTGGCATGCTGAAGCTCAAGCTGCTTTTGAGCAGCTGAAAGAAGCCATGGTCACTGTTCCTGTTTTGGCTCTTCTGGATTTTTCAAAACAATTCATCATAGAAACCGATGCAAGTGGGATTGGTTTGGGGGCAGTATTAATGCAAGAGGGGCATCCCATCGCTTTTCTCAGTCAGCATTTATCTACTAGAGCTCAAGCAAAATCTGTTTATGAGAGGGAACTCATGGCAATTGTTTTTGCCACCAACAAATGGCGGCATTATCTATTGGGTCGAAAATTCATAGTCCGAACTGATCAACGGAGTCTACGTTTCCTCATGGAATAACGCTTGTTGTTAGAAGGCCAACACAAATGGATTACCAAGCTCATGGGCTTTGACTTTGAGATACAATATAAACCTGGTTTGGAGAACAAAGCAGCGGATGCATTGTCGCGGAAGGAGAAATTGCCGTTGGCAGAAGGAGATTCTTGGCAACCAATTGTTAGTTCACTGCCAACATCTCAAAATATTAATTCTGGCGAGGAAAACCAGCAGCTACAGCCTTTGCATTTTTCTGCAATTTCATCTCCTATTTATGCAGATTTTGAAGATTTAAATGAGGAGGTGTTGACTGATCCGATGCTCAACAACATTGTGCAATCTCTGTTGTTAGATCCTACTAGTAGGCCACCTTATTTACTCAAAGGAGGGTGTTTGATGCATCATGGCAGGCTGGTGTTACCTCGTGCCTCTCCTCGAATTCCAGTTCTTCTACGGGAATTTCACTCCACCCCTCAAGGAGGTCATTCGGGCTATTTTCGGACTCTTAAGAGGCTCTCTTACATTGTTTATTGGCAGGGTATGCGGACAACTGTCAAAGATTTTGTAGCGAAATGTGAAATATGTCAGCGACACAAATATTCCACCTTGCAACCGCAAGGGTTATTGCAACCTTTACCTATCCCCAACGCTGTTTGGGAGGATATTTCTATGGATTTTGTTGGAGGTTTGCCTCGCGTCAAAGGAAAAGATACGATCATGGTAGTGGTGGATCGCTTGACCAAATATGCTCATTTTCTTCTCCTAGGGCATCCTTTAGGGGCGAAGGAGGTAGCTGAATTATTTGTGACAGAAATTGTTCGTTTACATGGGTTTCCCAAGTCAATTGTTTCAGACCGAGATCGCGTGTTTCTCAGCAATTTCTGGAAGGAACTTTTCTCCTTGTCCGGCACCCAATTGCATTTTTCTTCCTCTTATCATCCGGAGACCGATGGCCAAACCGAAGTTGTGAATAGATGTTTGGAAGAATATTTACAATGCTTTGTGAGTGCACGACCGCAGCAATGGATTAAATGGTTGGCATGGGCTGAGTATTGGTATAATACTACCTATCATTGCACCATTGGCATGACACCTTTTCAGGCTTTATATGGGAGGCCACCTCCAACGTTGCTGAAATTTGTGGATGATGGGGCTGTCATAGAGGATTTGAATGTTCTCCTTAGGGCAAGAAATTCCGCTTTGGAGGATCTTAAAGAAATTTTGTCAAAAGCCCAACTTAGGATGCGGCAACATGCCAACAAGAAGAGGCGAGAGGTGAATTTCCAAGTAGGTGATAGAGTTTTTCTTAAAATGCAGCCATATAAGTTCATGTCTTTGGCTCGGCGTCCCTACCAGAAATTGAGTGCTCGATTTTATGGGCCTTACCCGATAGTTGAAAAAATTGGAGCAGTTGCTTATCGTTTGGAGTTGCCTCCGGGATCACTCATTCATCCAGTGTTTCATGTCTCACAGTTGAAATTATGTTTGTCGGATACTACGGATAGCCAACCTTTACCGGCAGGTATAAATTCCGATTTGGAACTGTTGGTGACTCCTGCCAAGGTGCTGGATGTGCGCCAGTTAATGAATGGGCAGCAGGAAGTGTTAATCCGTTGGCATGAGTTACCAGACTATGAGAGTTCTTGGGAGGCAGTGGTTGATATTGAAGAATAGTTTCCAGATTTTAACCTTGGGGACAAGGTTAAAGCTCTAGGGGGGAGTATTGATAAACGCAGACCCATATCTATTCAGTATGAAACAAAGAAGCCCAAGCCCAGAGTTGGAGAAGTGCTGGATTCGAGGGAACCGATCTGAACCACTCTTTGTTATGTGATCGAAGGGTTCTGAATGAAGGTTGGATAGGGTTTCTGTTGGGAGGGATCATTCGGAAAAGGGGGAGGAAGACAATTACGGAGAAGTGTGTTTTGGAGGCCTTAGCACCCTCGAAGTTGCTACTATCTTTGTTAGCGTGATTTGTCGTTTCTTTAGCAAGTTGTAATAGATCTAGTGAGTATTACAGTGAAATCTGGTTACTGTGTTAATTTTCCTGCTAGTATTTGTGAATATATCTATTGGAGACTAATCGGTTCTTATCAGGATGACATCTGGGCCCAACTGCCCACCCAACTGTGTTCATCAAAGGTGCAGGAGCAAGGGGAAAATCTATAGGTGAGAACAAAAACTGGAAATGTGATCATCCTCTGAACCCATCACATCACAATTTGGAATTTTTACTCATTCACCGATTGTTCATTCCACATTCCAATGCAGGCTGACCTTTAACTTATTAACGTAGTTGTGTTGAGGACATTCAGACAGATTAGAAGGAAAGAAAATAAATAAAGTTGAAGTAGGACATAAGTAACTTATAAGAGGTTACAGATGACCGCAATAAATTATGACAAAATAGCCAGGACGGTGCAGTATGACATGACCAGGACACGACTTTGACACTTCCCGGACACAGCAATAGACAAATATACATGTTATTTATGCTGAATGTTTCAAAAGAAGATAAAACTTGTCCACACATTTACAGCAAAGTAAAAAATATTTTAATTGCAAATATGTTTCCCAAATCAGTTATTTTTATATTTTTAAAGTTTTAGCCCACTGAAACTCAATTACAAAAATAAATGAATAAAAAAATTATTAGAACAACTAAAAATATAGCTTATTTAAAAATCCATGCTTAATGTAGCATTTTTATGCGCACAGTGGAGTTATCTTTTGCAATACACAAGTAGTGAGATTTCTAATTCTATTTTGACTTTGTGTTTGGATTTTATTGTAATATTGATACAACAGACAACTATTTGTTTATGTTAATATCTTATATCTGATTTATATCTATACTAGTGCGTGACCCATGCTTTGATGCGGGCATGGTTTTTCTGGGTTTTGCCTTGCTGTGGGTTTGTTATTATTTTTCGTGGGGAGTACAAATTGTTATGAAAATAACACAGGAAAAATCAACTGATGGAAGCAGTCCATCATTTTGCGAGACTATAAATTCCTCAACATCCAAAGGTACCTAAGAAGATTATTTCTAAAAGAAATCTGCATTTACTCTCCACTAAGGTGGGCCACAAACTTCCTTTGAAACATCATCAGTCTTCTTGAAATTATAATACCCATCAGACATCATTATCACTAAATTAAATTATCAATACTGAAGATCAATTTTCCCTTACAAATCCAGAAAAATTCAGCAAACCGAGACTTGAGTCAAAGTTAAAAATAAATCAGTCTGCATGTGTGAGAAAGGAAAATGGGCAGGGGAATAGCAGTTAAGATATCAAAACATACTCCGATTGTTGCCGTTGGCTTGAAAGTGACTCTCATGTTTATAACTTCACCGTTGGATACTTCTCCCTGTATCCTACCAAAGCTGTTTGTTCTTGTCCTGCTTCTCCCATGTTTTTCGGTAAAGAACTCATCATTATGTTCAGTCGCGATAAAAAATGTTCCTGCAAAGATTTTCATCAACGATCAGCTACAATCTACTTGAATAAAGATGCAAAAAATAAATCTCCTTTCAATTAAACTCGCTTTAATGATACATTAACCATCCGATAAAAATTACAAACTAAAAATCCATGCAAAAATTATCCCATGACTACATAAGTGTATACTAAACATGTGATATTAAGCTCCATTCTTGAAATTCTCTACCCTTGTCATAAGTGTAATATTTGTTGTATACTGTTGTCTTTCTCTGCACAAAAAAAAAATCATCAAACTGTGGCAAACAATATCAATCTCTAGGTTGAGAGATGGATTTCAACGCAACTCTCCCTCAGGTGGAAGAACATGAGATCATATTCGAACCATAGGTGATTGCTTGGAGGCTTGAATCAGACAGATTGGTCATCCATTTACATGGCCATTCGATTCTCCGCTATGTCATATGCATAGGAATGCCATCTTACATCGATAGGGCACGTATTCAAGTAGGCTGTAAAATAGGAACGAAAAAGCAAATAGCACATATAACAGAATTCAACCTCAATTGCAATATGTTTTAAATAGCAAAGTACACCAGACTAAACATCAAAATAGCACCAAGGAACAGAGAGAAAAGATTCAGGCAACTCAAACAAACTTACCATGTCATGGCTAGCGTCACTGATTCAGGCGTAGATCTCGATTCTCGACTGAGGATAGTCATCGATCTGACTATGTAACAAAAATGATGAAAGAAACAAACATACAAAGAAGAAAGATCGACATTAGAGAATATATGAGAAACAAAAATATGCATAGAACCATGGGAAAACTGTAAGGCAGATTATTGATGATAATTAGTATAAAACATCAAACTCAACCCCACTCCTGTCTTTGTCCCAGAATTTCGAAGATTCATGCACCGAAGCAACGATGTAGGCGGAGGTCAACAATGATGTAGGACATTTGTCTTACAAACTCTACTCTCTTTCTCTCTGAACCCACCTCCAAAGGTCTCTCTTTGTACCTAGGTGTAGAAAATTGCAAAGTCTTAGCACATCAATCCAAATTTACTTGGATAATACTGGCGAATCAAGTCCACTAAAGCGTATATTAACAGTGATAAAAGGATGTGATACCTGAGTAGAAAAAAGGGAAGCATCAATGGTTTTGATAAATGCTTGAGAAGCTTAGACAGAAACCCTAATATCTGATCCAAACAGATTAGATCCAGAGACTTTGGTAAGCTACCTGGCACAAATTAATGAACTAAAATGAGAGAATAGCTTGGAAGAATTTTTCTCTTGTCTCTCTTGTATGGCCGGCCAAGCTTGGTATTTATAATACCCTTGACGGACCCCCACTCTAAGGTTTACTCGAGTGGGCCGGTCATAAGCTTGTGCAATACAACAAGCTCAATTCTCTCTTATTTAGTTCATAACATATTTGATCCAACTCAATTCTTATTTTGGACTAAGTAGGGGAACTACAAGGGAAATAATATATGGGGCTACACCATATTTAAAAGTCCAAACCCATCATACAAGGTTATACTTTTAAATATGACTATTAGTATTTTCCACCAAAAAACTAATGTTGAGTAACTTCCCATATTGTCTCAAATTACAATTTGAGTCTCTCAAGTTATAATTGTTTAATTCACCTCCTCACGTTAAGTACCAAATACCCATCAATTAAATACATGTCACTGACATCATATATTTAACCGATATCTATAATCCTTGAGCAAATCCGCTAACTCGTTTGCTTGTACCGGATTAATTAAAATCCGCTTGCAAAGTTTATGCACAAATCCAAACCCTATAAGCCACCTCAAGAGGGTATTTGCAATCCCGATAGGGACGTAAATTCAATTGACTAACTACCTTCCATCATACATATAATGCGGTGACCCAACTTTCCTGGAATTATTGGCCTTTAATTTAGACCCCATCCATTGGTAAAATCAAAGTCTCATACACCATATGCACACACAATGATAATCATCAATAAATTAAGAGCGTAAACAATTCAATAACAAATATACAAATGTACAATTGTTCATACAGTCAGTTAGAACAATTGATTTATATTTGGTCCGGTCAATACACATAAAGTGTACTACTACGATAGGGTAAAACAATTCTCGCTTTCTGTCACCAAGATAAGCCATCTCCAATATCGCACCACAACTATACCGATGGTGTGTCCAACTCCATCTAAGTTGTGACCTAATCTCATATTTAATAAGAACCTATCAATTTATCTTCTGTATGCACGCATATAGCTCTACATACCAATTCATATACTATATTAAATAATAGACACATATGTCATTCATCATTCTCAATTGAAAATACAACTAAACATTTTATTCATAAAATCAAATAGTTAATGTATACATAAAATCCGGGCTTTTAGTATACACTCTCAACAGGATGCATGTTTAGTATCAAAATCTAAACCATCGAGAATCTGGCATTCTTTTAGCCATCTCCTTCAACTGTAAGACCAATCAACCATCATAAATACTAAAATTCTATCCTAATCAAGGGAGATAATTGCAGAAAGTAATATCAAAGTATCAATTTTGAAGGTAGGAAATAAGAGAGAGAGAGAGGCAGACGAAAATCATTCTCACAATCTGGAAGGAAAATATCAATCACACAACATTTTAATTTCCCAATCCTACTTTAAAAAAAATAAAAATAAAACACTCCATTTCCATTTCATAAGGTCTAGGAAGCATGGACACTATCACGGACATGGGACACTCCAACATGAAAATTTTAAAATTTGTAGGACACAGACATGACAAGGACACACATGCATAAATATATATAAAATATATGTCATATATAAGAAATTGACACCATTAGAAATATTATTTTGCCAGTCTGAAGGTCTAAATAAAGTAAACCATTATCACAAATCACTTGTCTAAAACTATAGAAAGCGTTAGTCAGACAAAAAGGCATACATACATGCATTAAGGATTCTGCCATGAATGATTTCCAAGGACGAAAACTTGAGATACACGATTTCATTCATGTCAGATATTTTGAAAACTAGTATATAATTTCGGTAACATTTGAATAAGTTCGTCTAATTTCTGAGTGGTTAGATAATATCACCCCGCAAATTCACTAGATGACGTTCAATTTATTTCTCATTATTAATGTGAAATTCTAAAATCCATCCATTGTCTGAATATAATGCATGATGATCCGTACATAATGATAATTGTTGATATTCTATTAGAAGAAGATAATGATCATGCCTAAACAAACAAAGGAAACTAATAAAAAAATAAAGTAGAAACTAAACAATTGTGACTAAGTAGGATATTTGATGGAGAAGACTATATGGGTACTGTTAGAATATGTATAAAACGATGTGAAATGCAACAACCCAACAAGTTAGCTTGTTGGGTTGAATGGCAAAGTGACTAATCTTAATATGATATCAGAGCGAGGTTTTGTATTCAAACCTTAGCTTTTGCAATTTAAATTCCCATTTGTTGTTGCCCTAAGTGTGAGCCCTTGTGTTTGTTTATTGTAGCCCCAAGTGAGGACCTTATGTGGGAGTGGTTCTAGGGTTGAATGACAAATTAACTAATCTTAATAGGTACAATGAGAAAAAGAATATCTTGTCATCTTTCCATGTTAGCAAGTATGATGTTCTCAACATGCTAACAACAGAAGAGCACATTCAAGAAAGAAAAGGTCGATGTGTCCATCAATTGTGATGTTTCACCACATCATCTATTCTCATAATTTCTCCGTGTAATCTTCCAGTTATTAAATTAGAATGATGAGGATAAAATGCTAACTTCTCTATATCCAAGAAAACATAAAGGCCAAAGTACGTTTGAGGGGCCGGTTAACACCCTTAAAAAAAGCCCTCATAAAAATCAAAATTCACATCTCAAATTTCTTCCTTCACCCTCTTGAAAATCCATCTGACAAGTTTGTCCATCTCAACTTTGCTTTATTAGCTTGTTTGAAAAAAGGCAATATCTTCGCCCAACAAATCTAAGTCATCTTTTCCTCTCCCTCTAATCAGTTGGTTCACAAAGAGACTCATGTCTCTTCTCCGAGGAATCTTTGTCTTATTGTACGGGGTACTCTATCCCGCTTGAGCAGGCATGCTCTTTTGCTACCATTTTTTTTTTACAATTTCTTGATCTTTAACGGTCACAAATCACATGGACAAAAAAATAGGAGAGCTCCAAATATGATGAATTACATTATTTTCATGCTAGTATATTTTATATAATTTTAGATGTGCCACTTCAAGAATTAAATATTCCTTATAATAAAAGAAATAGTCTTTTCTTTGAAGCAAAATGTGAAGTTTTTCCAAAGCCAAATAAGATTATTCTTATAAGTTATACTTATAACATCAAAATCTTATCTAGAAATACTGTTATAATAAGATCAAAAGCTATAGGACAAAGAAAAATCATCTAACCTGAGCAGTCAGAGACTTTATAACTTCCTTTGCAGATTTGCATTTCTCAGCTTCATCTGTTGCTATAGCACTGACCACCTTCAATTGCTTCGATGTTCTTTCAAGTTTGGCTTCAAGATGCTGGCATTTGTGGGTAAGATCTTCGACCTAAGATACATTATCAATCAAATTATAGTTATAAAATTGTCATCACTTCAACCACATACGCTTAAGTGTTTATATACAAGCAAATAAATTGCAAACAAGTTGCCATCACTTCAACTAAGCTAAAGTGTTATATAACTAATGTGTTGTTAATTCTTCCCCCTGGTTGATGCAAATATTACTCAACACAGGGCTCCTCAACCAAGATTCATGCCTGACCCTTAGCTATAGCGTACTAAAGATCCAAACCTGGAGACCATTATTGATTTATTTATTTTTTTGCAGTTTCTGCTCACAAAGAATAGAATGTGCCCGGCCCCAAAACAGAGTGCTTCATATGGATTGCACATTGATACGAGAGAAACTATGTCTGAAAATCTTTTTTTTTTATTTCATCCCTCACACCAAACTCACTTACAGCCCTAAATACAATCCAGTATATTCTAAATACATGTACAATGACTCAAATACCCTCATATATTCTAACACCCCCCTTCAAGTTGGAGCATAGATGTTAATCATGCCCAACTTGTTACAAATATCAGTTATTCGGCTCCCTGGTAGAGCTTTAGTAAATATATCGGCTATTTGATCCCCAGTTCTAACATGGTTAAGCCGGACCATTCCTTGTTGGAGTTTCTCTCGAATAAAGTGACAATCAACCTCGATATGTTTTGTACGCTCATGAAACACTGAGTTAGAAGCAATATGAATAGCTGCTTGATTATCACACCACAATTGCATGGGAGTCGAGTCTTTCATACCAATTTCCTCAAGCAAGTGACGCACCCACATAAGTTCACAAATAGATTGAGCCATGGCTCTATATTCAGACTCAGCACTCGACCGTGCAACTACATTCTGTTTCTTACTTTTCCATGATATCAAATTTCCTCCAATAAAGACACAATAACCTGTAGTAGACCGCCTGTCTATAGGACATCCCGCCCAATCAGCATCAGAGAATCCTTCTACTTCAAGATTATCATGATCTTTATAAAGAACACCACAACCTGTTCCTTCCACTCTACTGTGACCATGATTCCTATAAACAATACCGCGACCTGGAGCACCCTTAAGATACTTCAAAATATGAATAACTGCATCCCAGTGAGATGTTCGAGGAGATGACATAAACTGACTAACCACACTTACTGGGAAAGCAATGTCTGGACGCGTCACTGTAAGGTAATTATGTTTCCCAACTAATCGCCTATATTGTTCTGGATCAACAAATAGAACACCATCTTCAGCAGCCAGTTTCACATTCGGCACCATAGGTGCCTCACACGGTTTAACATCAGTCAAACCTGTCTCACTAAGTATATCAAGTACATATTTCCTCTGAGATAGGAAGATACCTTTCTTGCTACGTGACACTTCAATGCCCAAGAAGTATCTGAGAGGTCCAAGATCCTTTGTTTGAAATTTAGTGTGAAGAAAGGACTTAAGAGCACTAATACCCATACTATCACTCCCAGTAATCACAATATCATCCACATAAACTACCAGAAGAATACACCCTAACTCAGATTGTCTGTAGAAGACAGAGTGATCAAGAGCACTTTTGCACATCCCAAACTCAATGACCACTTCACTGAATCTCCCAAACCAAGCACGGGGAGACTGTTTCAATCCATATAATGATTTCTGAAGAAAACATACTTTCCCAGACTCCCCCTGAGCAACAAACCCAGGTGGTTGCTCCATGTACACCTCTTCAACCAAATCACCATGCAGAAAGGCATTCTTAACATCTAACTGATGTAAAGGCCAGTGATAGATAGCAGCAAGGGAAATAAATAAGCGAGTAGAAGCAATCTTGGCAACCGGAGAAAAAGTCTCCAAATAATCAACGCCATATGTCTGAGCATAGCCTTTTGCCACTAACCGAGCCTTCAAACGGGCCACAGAACCATCGGGATTCACTTTAACAGTGAAAACCCACTTACAACCAATAGCATGTTTGTCTTTGGGAAGAGAAACAAGATTCCAAGTACCATTTTCCTTAAGAGCAAACATCTCATCCTCCATTGCCTGCCGCCACCCAGAATGATCAAGAGCCTCTGAAACAGACTTAGGAACAGGAGTAGAATCGAGAGAAGAAATAGTAGACTGGGAGACAAGAGATAGACTGTTATAAGAAACAAATGAAGAGATAGGATAGGTACAAGAACGTTTACCTTTACGAAGAGCAATAGGTAAATCAAGACTAGCATCAGGAGCAGGAGGATTTGGATCTGGAGAAGAAGATGCAGGTGAAGGCTGAGTGTCAAGGTCTGCCGTAGGTGCCATTGGAGAATTCACTATAGGTGGTGCCACAGGACGATGCCAGCTATGTCGAGAATATGTTTGAGTGATGGGAGGACGAGAAGACTCAGGAAGAGAATGTTGTCCAGATACACGGTAGACAAGAAAATCATCCTCAGGAGTAAAAAAGGATGCAGAAGTACCACTGACATAAGGGGTAGATTCAAAGAAGGTAACATCAGCTGAAATTAAGCATCGACCTAGATCAGGAGAGAAACAACGATACCCTTTTTGATGACGAGAGTATCCCAAGAAGATACATTTCAGAGAACGCGGGTCAAGTTTAGTAACCGTAGGTCGGACATCCTGCACAAAACACACACAACCAAATATACGTGGGGGAAGACAAAATAGAGGCTGAGAGGGAACCAGAACAGCATAAGGTATATGACCGTCTAGAACCGAAGAGGGCATACGATTGATTAAATAACATGCAGTATGAACAGCATCAGCCCAAAAAATCTTAGAAACTTTCATATGAAATAATAAGGCCCTGGCAACTTCCATCAAATGACGATTTTTCCTTTCGGCCACTCCATTTTGTTGTGGAGTGACAACACATGATGACTGATGAACAATACCATTCTGAGCAAGATAAGAAGAAAGAGACTCAGAGAAATACTCTTTGGCATTGTCACTACGTAGAATGCGAAGTGAAGCATTATTTTGAGTTTTAACTTCAGCATGAAAGGCACAAAATATAGAATATAACTCAGAACGTTTTTTCATTAAATATAACCAAGTTACTCGGGTAAAATCATCAACAAACGTAACAAAATAACGAAATCCAGATTGAGACACAACTGGACAAGGACCCCAAATATCTGAATGAACTAGTTCAAATGGGGACGCAGCCCGTTTATTGACTCGAGGAATGTAAGACGCCCTATGATGTTTAGCAAACTGACACGCCTCACACTCTAATGGAGACACCGAACCTAAAGACGGACAAAGACGCTTTAAAACATTTAACGAAGGATGACCAAATTGACAATGCAACTGATAGAATGAGGTAGCACTAATGGAAGCAACCGGTCGGGGCACTGGTGAACAATCAGCAGCAAGAACGTACAGACCGTTAGACACATGACCTTTACCAATAATCTTCTTCGTCACCAGATCCTGAAACACACAATGATCAGGAAAGAAATGAACAGAACAATGTAAAGCATGAGTGATTCTACTCACTGATAATAGATTAAAAGGAAAATGAGGCAAGCACAAAACAGACGATAGAGATAAGGTGGAAGTAGGTGAGGCTGTACCACTACCAAGTACAGGAACATTAGAACCATCAGCTAGAGTAACATTTGGCAGAGTGGGAGAAGATTGAAATGAAGAAAGGATACCTGCATTGCTAGTCATGTGATCGGTGGCTCCAGAGTCAATGACCCAAGCACCGGAGGACGAAGAAAGACATGCAGTTGGATTACCTGACTGAACAAGGTTGGCAGTAGATTGGGTAGCTTGAAACTGAGCAAACCGAGCATACTCATCAGCTGAAATCATGATATGACCATCATGTCTAGGTGCTATGGAAGAAGACACAGCCCCGGTAGGAGTGGGCAAAAGACCCTTGTAACATATGGAAATTTTTACCAAGTACGTGTAAAAAAAAAAAAAAAAAAAAAAAGAATCTTACATACGTGTCGAAAATATATGCACATATATAATATTGATAATTGAATAATTAAATTAGGAGTATGTTATCATGCATGTATGACAATAAATTAAAAATGTACGTTAAGCTTATATAATAAATGCATGCATGAACATATAAGGTTACGAAAAATAATGGTAGCAAATATAGACTTTGGATTTGCATAAAGGAATGTTATAGGTAACTAGTCCCTAATAAGACAAATTAGTAAGCCTCACATGAGGACAAATGGGGATAAGACCAAAAATAAGAAAAAAATCTAAGTGATAGATATGGGAGAGTGGGTTGCCGTGTATAGAGAAGTGAAATTACACAGGGTAATCGATTAGGAGGCTGCATGATCGCCAACCGTCACTTGGACGAAGACCAAATAGAGATTAAAAAGGAGAAGAGGAAGTGAGATACCCATTCGTACACAAGCATATGAGACCTAGCAAGAGAGAGAGAATGAAAGAAAGATAGAGTAAGAGTAAGAGTGAAAGCAACACCCGAGAAGAAGAAGAGTCAAGTTGCAGTAATACTCAGGAGTGCAGGTAAGTTTCTTTCCTGTTAAAAATTTGATAAAAATAATGTGGATGAGCCACTGAAGGTGTAAGATATTTCCTTGCTAGGATTTGGAAGAACTCAAGCGTATTACTGAGAGAAAAAAAAAAAGAAGAAAAGAAAAGAAGAAAAACAATCAAGGTAAGAAAGAGTCCATTCCTGTTTTGGTTAGTTAGGAGCTTACAACCGAGGCTCTGATAAGTATTAATACAATCTCTGGTTAGGAGAACCCAGTGAACGAAGAGGAGTTCGTGCACAAGGAGAAAGCGAGAGGTTAAAGGTAAAGACACTCAAAATCATTGATGTTATACGAATCAATATAGGGACATGATGCATTTAGATGGGATCATGGCATGCATGTGTAGACCGGATGGAGATAAGGATTGCATGCAGGACTGCCGAGGAATTTAGAATATCAAACTAATTCTTATATAATGAAATACACGAAGAAATCGTGCAGGAAACCAAGGACTTGATCATCTTTCAAGTAGTTTAACCGAAATATGAGTTAGAAACCAAGTAACTGAACCTGCATGTTGATTTTTTTGAGGGAATGTGTGGGTCCCAAGATGCATGATAAAATTTGGAGGTTATAGAATACTAGTCAGGATGAAGTGATGTCTCTTTAAGAGTAACGATCATAAATGGAGACACTGATTATTGGTATTTGCATACATGTATTTCATGAATCATGTGACCTTAAACAAATTATCACATGCATGAAATAATCTAGAAGCCTTGTACCCAATAACCTGCATAAACGGGAATAGGAAATATAGATATGATGAATGATATACTATTAGTATATAAAAATGTTGACTAACATAGCTCTATCTATTTTGGATATAAATGTGTGGTAAACCGAGTATAACAAGATTTGGCTTAAGATCATGATATAGTCAAGTCAGGCGAAATTCGTTGTTTTCAAAACTAGGAATATACGGTCACTGAACCAAAATCTTAAAGCTTAATAAACTCATATCATACAAGTAGCAATATACTTAATATGTTCATTAAGCTTGTGCACTTGTTGAAGTAAAAGCAAATGATTTGACTAGGAACGGAAGACGTTGGACCAAGCCTTGTTTACGATAAAAGAAAAGGGAAAGGCCCTGCTCAAACTTGAATTGTCGGCAAAGGTGAGGGTTGCCGTTGCTAAAATATTAAAAAGATTTTAAGTGAATATATTTACTACTTGATGTGATTATGTAAGGTTTGTCGTCGCTACTATGTCTAAAATATTTTGACGTGATTTGCAAGTTTTTCCTATTATGATTATACGGAAATACACTATTTGATATGTGTCCAATTATTATGTGTCATAGATGCCGATTGAGAACCATGAAAAAAAATGATACGAAATTTCGCTATACATATCTTTATATGTGCACGACATTTCAGAATTTGAATCCAAGCTTGTATAGATTGACGATTTCGTAATTAGAGTTACAAATGAATTGAGTTGTGAATGCACCTGCATGCCATGCTTTGATTAAAAGGGATGTTGTGCTAAGAAATTTATGAGGTGTTGAATGTCATTAAATCCTTTGATTGATACTAGTGACAAAATGATTTCAAACTCCCTGTACTGCGTTCCTCGTTACTCGGAATTAACGGATATAAGCATTGCATGCCTGTGCACATGGCCACCTCAACCTTGGCTCGGTTGTGGGTTTGCAACTAGTCCCGTGGTGCGACTAGGATGGTGTGGTTGGAGCGATTATACTCCCACACCCTTGAAACATTTCGCCACGATCTTTCCGACGGGAAAGCATACCGGTGGAGTTCCCATTTACTAACCGAATTGACGAATCCGGGAAAATCGTACTTGGGAATACGTGAATTACTATACAATTGGAATGTCAGACGGGGAATGTTTTTTTTTCATGACTTGTGAATTTGAGTTACGTTTCTATAAAATGACATTTCGTCTTTTATATTATGTTGTTTCCTGTTAGACTATATGCATATTGATTTGGTTCTTCCTATTATGAGTGATCTTATATAATTGTTAAAATTTCTCGAAAGTTAAAGAAATTAAATGACTATATATATATGTTCTATGATTAGCTTGGCTAACCCTCCTACATGTCTTTCATACATGTAGATATTCGGAAGTGCTAAGTGAAGGGATCCAGGCATAATACGGTTCATGGTTTTGTAATAAATTTAGAACCTCATAAACGGATGTAAGAACTTTTATCGGTATTAGGTCCATAAGTACGTATTTGCTATGGGACGATTGTATGGATTATTAAGAAATTTGGAAACTTTGATGTTAGGATGATGTAATCCGATAATTAAGGCTTACGGTATGCTAATTGTGTGGACCCGAGTATCTGGGAATACACGAATAGTTACCGTGCCGTGTAACTACCTATGGTGAAGAATTTGGGGTGTTACAACCCTCCTGGGTAGCAGCATTGGCAAACCGCGGAGATGGTTTACCATTCAATTTCCAACAATTTTTCTTCAAATGACCCTGCTCTCCACAATGATAGCATGTCCTGGGACCTCCACGTCCCCCATTGTCACGACCACCACCTCGTACTCCTCGACCACTACTACGACCACCTCTATTACCAGAAGATTGAAATGAAGAAAGGATACCTGCATTGCTAGTCATGTGATCGGTGGCTCCAGAGTCAATGACCCAAGCACCGGAGGACGAAGAAAGACATGCAGTTGGATTACCTGACTGAACAAGGTTGGCAGTAGATTGGGTAGCTTGAAACTGAGCAAACCGAGCATACTCATCAGCTGAAATCATGATATGACCATCAGGTCTAGGTGCTATGGAAGAAGACACAGCCCCGGTAGGAGTGGGCATAAGACCCTCCTGGGTAGCAGCATTGGCAAACCGCGGAGATGGTTTACCATTCAATTTCCAACAATTTTTCTTCAAATGACCCTGCTCTCCACAATGATAGCATGTCCTGGGACCTCCACGTCCCCCATTGTCACGACCACCACCACGTACTCCTCGACCACTACTACGACCACCTCTATTACCACCAGCTGGTGGTGTCCAACCCAATAAAGCAGAGGTATCACCAGAACCAGCAGATACTCCAGATTCTTTACCATCCTTACAAACTTTGCGCAGCCGAGAGAACACCTCAGCTAGTGACGGAAGAGTAGAGCCTGTAAGGATTTGAGACCGAGCCACATCATACTCGGATTCCAACCCTGCAAGGAAGCACTGAACCATGATCTCCTCCTCTTGTTCTTGCATTTTCTTCACATCAGCTATTATGGGATATAAGGTCCTCTTCTCCTCAAACATTCGCTTAAAATCAGTATAATATTCAACCAATGTTCGCCCCTTCTGATCAGCACGATATAAACCAGATAACAAATCATGAACATGGGACAAGTTCTGCTTGCTGGAATATAGGGACTCCAAATATTGCCACAACTCACAGACAGTATCACAATGACCTACCATGTCATCAACAGAGTGTTCGATAGTGTGCTGAATCATAGTAAACAATTTATCATCTTCTTTATGCCATTGAGCCCTTGCTATAGGCTCTGTTGGTGGGTTTTCAGTCAAGTGGTTCTCCATATCAATGCCTGAAAGATATCTTCTAATCACCCTTTTCCATTGACTATAATTGGCACCATTTAGTTTCCTATCAGTAATTCGACGCCCAGTGGTAATAATCTCAGTAAATGTCTTTGTCTCACTAGGACCAGCCATTACAAACAAATCAAAGAAAACAATAGTTCGTGTAATAAAGCAACCAGAACAACCAGAAATCAATTCACCAACTTTGATGCTGACTTGCAAACACTCTCACTAACCCACAGAAATGCACACAGAAATCACCAGCACAAATATCTGCTCACACACCCGAACAAAGCCGAGAAACAGAACACACAAAAATTCGCACAATAAGTTCGCGCAACTGCGCAGACAAATACACAACCAGATCAGTCGCACTAGGCACTGAATCTGAGTCGAACCCACAGCTGGAAACAGAAACCAGAACCCAGAAACAGAACCAAGAAGAGAGAAGGTAATTTCTGCAACACTTCCAGATCCGAACAAAGAAGAGAACCAAGACCGTGAGTTCTTCAACGCTACCAGACCAGAACGAAGAAGAAAACCAAAACCATCTAACAGAAACTTACTTGCGACCACCAAGGCACAATCGCGATCGGCACCGTTGGCTCCGATACCATGATACGAGAGAAACTATGTCTGAAAATCTTTTTTTTTATTTCATCCCTCACACCAAACTCACTTACAGCCCTAAATACAATCCAGTATATTCTAAATACATGTACAATGACTCAAATACCCTCATATATTCTAACACACATATTTGATAATTTGTTCATTTGGTGATGTACCATTGTATAGTATCCAGATCTCAAAGGAAAAATTCATCTGGATTGGAAATGTAACTTAGAATTGACTTAGGTAATTGAAAGGTTTAAGTTCTTTGTAAAATTAGTGTAAGCAGACAAGTTCGTTGTTAGCGGATCATATAGTTCTAGTGAATGAAAAAATATTGGGAGTTAAAGGCTTAACTGGAAGATGGTGAATCACTTCTTAAACATTATAACCAGTATGTTCTCGTAACCAATATACTCTTCTTCACTGCTGCCCCTTCAATCATTGACTATCTTTATTGGACATCTGTCCATGCACTTTTTAACGTTCTCAATATTATCAATAGCTGAATGCCCATGTAAGGATGGCAAGATCATTTTTGAAAACTTGTGTGGAGCAAGCACATGTGCATCATCGTCTTCAATCTAGGTCCATTCTATTGGTTGCTAGATAGACCAGTATTACCATGGGACTAACTTCCATTGCTTTCAAGATACTTCAAGGTTCAATGATTAACATTCTGTCAAAGGATACGTGTTAACGGTTTCATCTAGTCCGTCATTTCCTGAGCACCTCAACTGATCAGTTCTCTAACAAGTTTCACATTCAGCAATCTTTTTTATGAAAACATATTTTCAACTAATTATTCACCACAGCTATAGGGAATGAGTTCAATAGTATTAATAAATTATGATTGCGAAGAAAGTGGGTACCTATGACATCACGGAGTTCAGACCGATCAGTTTGCTTGGAAGTCTATATAAATTGCTGGCTAAGGTACTTGCTAGGAGACTAAGAAAAGTGTAGGGAGGAGTCATTAATCAACCTCAGCATGCCAATTTAGAAGATTGGTAAATTCTGGATGCCTCTTTAATAGCCAATGAAATAGTCGATTACTACTTTAAACAGAAAAAGAGGGGACTTCTCTGCAAGCTGGACATGGAAAAGGCATTTGATAACTTGAATTGAAAATTTCTGAAAGGAAAGGTTTTCCCAAAAAGTGGATTTCTTGGATAAAGAAATGTGTCACTTCTGCCTCTTTCTCAATCCTGGTGAATGGCGCTGTGATAGGGGCTAATAATATGAGATGGAAAAGGAACCAAATATGAAAGAAGAGATGAATATTGGCAGCAAATTGTGCAAGAATCTTAAACACAATCACAACCAATAACCAGTCCGTTAGGAGAGGACAAAGCTCCAATAGATAATATTAACAATGATGTGATAACCTCCTAAACAAAGCCTATAGTTATTTATACTAAATAGACAGAAACAAACTCCTAGAAAGCAGGGAACAGTTGACGAAAGTGCAAGTGGAACTGCTGCAGTTAATGAAATGGCTTGAGTGGATTTGCTATCATTGTGGGATGATTATGGAGGGACTTGGTTACTTAAAAACTGATCTCCATATTCAGCACGTTTTCTCCACCTTTTTTGTGAATAAGTCCGCAAAGGCGGTTCTGTATAAGTACACCCCCCCTGGAAACTCGCCTTGTCCTCAAGGCTGAAAGATGGAAATTGTCCAGCAAGAAGGTCATAATTCTCCCAGCTAGCTTCTTCGATAGGACGACCTTCCCATTGAACTAATAGCACCAAACTCTGAACACCTCCCTCTTTGACCCAGCGATGAGCTAACACTTTGGCAGGGATGATATTGATATTCCAATCAGAAGAAATGGGGAGTGGTGCTGGTGGAGTAGCTGGAACTTGTCCCCTAGCCGGACGTAGCAAAGAAACATGAAAGATGGGATGAACTTTGGAAGAAGCAGGAAGTTCTAATTCATAAGCCACTGAACCAACACGTCGAATGATCTTGTAGGGACCAAAAAATCGAGGAGAAAGTTTCTCATACCGTCTTTTGGCAAGTGTGTGTTGGCGGTAAGGTTGAACCCGTAAAAAGACAGAATCTCCCACATTGAAACTCAACTCTCGTCTCTTGGAATCAGCATGTGCTTTCATTCGAGATTGTGCCTTCAAGAGATTAGCTCTTAAAAGTTTCAGCATATCATCACGAGTAATAAGTTGTTCTTTAAGCTCAGCAATGCGTGTTTCCCCCGGAACAAACGGATGAAGAGCTGGTGGATCTCGCCCATAAACAATCTTGAAAGGGGTAGTGCCAGTGGAAGTATGAAATCCTGTATTGAAAGAATACTCTGCCCAAGGAAGAAAATTTATGCCAAGCGTGAGGTTGTTCATGTGCAAAACACCGCAAATAGGCTTCCAAACACCGGTTAACCACCTCCGTTTGGCCATCTGATTGAGGGCGATAAGCCGTACCCATACGCAAACGAGTGCTGCTGGACTTAAAAAGTGCTTGCCAGAAAGCACTGAGAAATATGACATCTCTATCCGAAAGAATAGATCTGGGTATGCCATGAAGTCTAACTATTTCCCTGCAAAAAATATCATCAACAATTTTTGCTGTAAATGGATGAGATAAGGGCAGAAAATGTGAGTATTTGCTGAAGCGATCCACCACCACCAAAGTGGTATCAAACCCATGTGATTTTGGGAGGCCAACGAAGAAATCAAGTGAAATATCTTCCCATATTCGCTCCGGTAAAGGGAGAGGTTGCAGAAGTCCCGCGGGTGCTAAAGCTTGATATTTGTTCTGTTGACAAGGTAAGCAATTTTGAACAAAGACCTTGACATCATGCTTCATACCGGGCCAGAAAAAATTAGAAGAAATGCGTTTTAGAGTCTTCAAATAACCACCGTGCCCCCCAGTCAATGAATCATGACATTCAGACAAAAGCTTTTGTTTAAGAGGAGTGTTGTTAGGGATTACCAAACGATTTTTGAAGTAATGCTTTTTATCCACCACCTGAAATTCTGGATAAGTAGTAGAATCTTGGGATAATGAAGCCATTATTTCCCGAGTGTAAGGATCCACTTGAAGAGCTTCCTGCAAATCCATAAAATCCAAAGAAACAGGAAGAGCCAAGGCTAAAAAATCAACATGTCGGGGACGCCTGGAAAGTGCATCTGCCCCTATATTCTCTTTTCCAGTCTTGTAAATGATAGAAAAATCAAATGGAAGCAACTTCATAAGAAGCCGCTGCTGTTCATTAGTTTTAACTCGCTGCTCCAATAAAAATTTGAGGCTGTAATGGTCTGTTTTGACAAAAAAGTGGCGTCCCAGCAAGTAATGTCGCCATTTCTGTAAAGCAAGTACAAGAGCCAGTAATTCCCGATCATAAGTAGATTTCAAGCGATTAGATAAAGAAAATCCCTTACTGAAGTATGCAATCGGGTGATCAGATTGGAGGAGGATTGCGCCGATTCCATCACAAGAAGCGTCACATTCCACAGTGAATGGTTGACTAAAATCTGGTAGACGTAGCACAGGTACTGAAGTCAAAACTTGCTTGAGAGTGTGAAAGGCTGTTTCAGCCACAGAAGACCAATGGAAGCCATTTTTCCGGGTAAGATCTGTTAATGGCCTTGCAAGAGCCCCATAATTCTTCACGAATCTGCGATAATAACCTGTTAAGCCCAAAAACACTCGAAGTTCTTTCACATTAGTTGGGACGGGCCAATCTAGAACTGCTTGAATTTTCTCTGGATCAACTGCAACACCCTGAGCAGAAACCACATGACCAAGGAAGGAAATTTGACTCTGGCCAAACATGCATTTGGAAGCTTTAGCAAAAAAATGGTTATCCTTGAGGAGTTGAAGGGTGACTTGCAAATGGTGAAGGTGTTGCTGGACTGTTTGGCTGTAGACTAGGATGTCATCAAAGAACACCAAGATAAATTGGCGGAGATAGGGTCGGAAAAGGTCATTCATGGCAGATTGGAAGGTTGAAGGAGCATTGGTGAGGCCGAACGGCATGACAACAAACTCGTAATGGCCAGAATGGGTTCGAAAGGCAGTTTTGGGAATGTCAGTAGGGTTGACACGTATTTGGTGATAACCGGACCTCAGATCAATTTTGGAAAAAATAGTGGCACCATGTAATTCATCAATGTTGGGTATGGGGTATTTATCAGGGATGGTAATCTGGTTTAATCTTCGGTAATCAACACACATACGCCAAGAGTTATCTTTTTTCTTGACAAGAAGGACTGGACTGGCAAAAGGGCTGGTACTAGGGCGAGCAAAACCAGATCGTAATAATTCAGAAACATGATTTTCAATTTCAGATTTTTGAAAATAAGGATATCTGTAAGGTCTGATGTTTGGGGGTTTTGAATTTGGTAGTAATGGTATATTGTGGGCATGGGACCGAAAGGGTGGAAGGGTATTGGGTTCCTGAAAGATAGCTTCAAAAGTGTTAAGTAAATTGTGAATTTCAGAGTGTTGGTTAGAATTAGTACCTGAGATGTTGTTCTCTGTTGAAAAATATTGAAAGCTGGCTTCAACTTGTGTTTTGTGAGGGACCCCTTGGAGCTTATATTTCTTGCCTTTCAAATGAAAAATGAGGAACATTTCATTCCAATTGGCTCGTACCGTATTTAAGGAAGCAAGCCATTTGATACCCAGCACCAAATAAGCACCACCAATTGCAAACGGGTAGTAGTCTTGGGTAATTGTCAGCGCAGGAAGCTCTACCGAGACTTCTTGACAAAGGCGATTGCATTTAATCACTTCACCATTACCAATTTGAACTCCGAAAGGAGGAATAATTTGGACAGGCAGCCCGACTTCTTCCACAATCCTCTCCGCAATGAAATTATGTGTGGATCCGCTATCAATCAAAATCAGAACTTGGCACCCTTGAACAGTACCTAGAAGCTTCATTATGGTGCCTGATGATTTACCCAGAATGGCATGGAAAGAAATCTCAGCCAAATCTGCCATTGATGGGTCATCGTGAACAACGTTCTCATCTTCTTCGACTGGTAGTTCGCTGTCCGTGAGCTCCATTAGAGAGAAGCTCGTTGGTTTGCATCTATGTCCAGGAACAAATTTCTCGTTACACCTGAAACAGAGACCTTTGGCCATTCTCTCCTGTTTTTCAGCTTGCCAAGATCGGGTTTGCTGGGGTTGGGTTGTCGCTGGGGTGGCTGTGAAATTACTGCGTGAATTGTTGTGAAAAGTCGATGTAGAAGAGGTGTGGTCACGAGGTAGAAGAGCTCGTGTGGATGAGGATTGGGGTAATGTATTGGGGCGGCTGGATGTCGTCCAATTGGGCCCTCTGGTGCTCCGATTTGGGCCTAGTTTGGTCTCAAATTCAAGGGCCAAACTCATGGCCTTGTAGACTGTCTTGGGCTTATGGATTCTAACATCAGCCTTTAGCTCCTCCTTTAAGCCATTTAAAAACACACCCAGTAAGCAATGTTCTGGCCAATTTGTAACTCGTGAAGATCTCTTGGCAAATTCTTGACGGTATTCTTGCACAGACCCAGTTTGCCTTATATTGCAAAGATATTCATCAGGATTTTGGAACTCTGCCGGACCAAAGCTTTCATGCAACGTGTTGACAAGCTCCTCCTAGTATAGAAAGGTTCGTTCACGATTAACCCAAGCAAATAAATCGAGGGCATCACCTTCAAGATACATGGCGGCGATGTCGACTTTAAGATCCTCCGGAGTCTGATAATAACGGAAATATTTTTCAGCTTTCAGGATCCAACCTCGTGGATCACCACCATCATACTTTGGAAATTCCATTTTCGTATGAGGACGCCGGAAAGGACTTTTAAACCACCAGGGATTGTCCATGTTGTCATCCTCTGCTTCTGACCAGGTTGTTCTACCCTTCTCATGTGGTCCCATGGGAATTTCTTTGGTCTTTCCTTTGCTAGAGACACGAGTACTGGTTTCTGCATGAGGGGCCCCACTAGATTGGGATTTGAGGGCTGCGACTTCGGCTGCTAGAGAGTCTATGGTGTTTAATTTGGAAGCGATGGCAGTTAATTGTTGGGCAATGGAATCAGAATTTGGGTTGGCTGGTGGGTCGGTGTTTGGGTTTGCTGGGTCATTTTGCAGGTTGGAAGATCTGGTGTTAACCATGATGGATCAACGGCTTCGATACCAAAATGATAGGGGCTAATAATATGAGATGGAAAAGGAACCAAATATGAAAGAAGAGATGAATATTGGCAGCAAATTGTGCAAGAATCTTAAACACAATCACAACCAATAACCAGTCCGTTAGGAGATGACAAAGCTCCAATAGATAATATTAACAATGATGTAATAACCTCCTAAACAAAGCCTATAGTTATTTATACTAAATAGACACAGGTGTGATACTCTCCACATGCCATTGATTGAATGTTCATTCCACTGAGACTATCTATGAGCTTTGGATGGGAAACATCTGCTTCCATGCCATGCCCCAGCCTACCTCCCGATTCCTCCCCCTAACTAAAGATTTCCCCTTGTCTAGTAACTAACACTGCATGCCTTGCACCACAAGCAATATTATGCATGTCGAGAACGACAATTGATTCCAATGCCTGAGGCAGAAATGCATTCATCTTTGAACGAGGCATATCCCAACTTTGTGCAATCCATCTCCAATACTTTATCCCCAAATAAAAACATCACCTAGGGCATCAAAGTCCTTGGGACAAGAACCATGGCTAGATGAGCTTACAGCACTAAAGTAACTGACGCGAACCGCCTCTGATGTAGAATTCCGACCATTTGGGTTGTTTAATGAAGCAGCTGATAATGAGATAACAGAATATGCAACCGATTCCCCTTGATTACAAATATTTTCTGCAGCAGTTTGGGATAATATATCAGAAAATGCCTTTCCTAATCTATTATGCGAAATATCCTCAAAAGGGATATCCCCATCTCCTGGATCCTGTCAAGATTTGATATTTTATGTTAGATACGGCCTGCTAACCAAATATATATAAAATTAATAGCAGGTAAGGACAACACTACAGACAAATGGTTTTATTGATGAACACTTTTTCCATGTGTAAGAATGTGGACTCTCAGACGATGTACTATCACTTCTAGTATCAATTCTCAACTTGCGGTGATTGTTACTTCGAGTAACCAATGCCTAAGACCAACAAACCAAACTTCAGCTTCATCCTTGTCTTTGCATATCTGTCCACAGGTTGGACGTGATTTATGTCATACAATTAAAATATTGGAGAAATGCTGACCTGATTTGTGTATATGTAAATATATATAGATATATATTGCATTATGAACATCATAATAGAGACAGACAAATAGGAAAGGAAGGAAGTCGTAATGTGATAAAGCCTTTAAGCTAAAGCATTGACTGATTATAAGCCTTCTTTCGTTATTTTTTTTCCCTTTTCCTTTTGGTTGTAAAGGGTCCTCAGTGTGTGTGGGTGTGGGGTGACAGAAAGAGAGCGAGCCAATTAGAAGAGTACAAGACATAATTCTCACCAGATTCAAGGACCTGTCATTGCATATAAGAGAAAATGATTGATACTCCTTTTTAGGACGAGGATAGCGCTGAAATATTGCCTGAAAGATAAGGGCCAACATTGTATTTACGAAAGGTGTGGGAACTAAACTACAGAGAAAATAAATGTTTCAGTTAAAACATCATGTTTCTGGTCCAAGATAAATGGGAGAAAAATAAGAAACAAGATGAGTAAGAGTTATAATAATAACTGATATGGTTGTCCGTATACAGAAATCAACTGTCCACTATGAATCTCCGCTAAGACATTCATCAAACTCAGTGGATGGCTTGTATAGGCTTTTTTGATTGGGTTGGTAAGAGAAGCTCGGTAGTAATATAAAAACTCTTTTTTCTGAAAAATAAACTGTTGTTGCAACTTGCAAACTTACAGTTCGCTATCCCGGAATAATCTTTGAAACTTGACTGAGTTTAAGATGCTTCTCCTTTTTACCAGAGTACCATATCAACAAAGATTCATCCTGAAACAGCATCCGATGTTTCTGAGTAGACAGAACAAAAAAATAAAAGAAGAAAAATGGAATGTTAAGTACACTAAGGTTCAACAACATCCATGCCCATAGTGCAGAGAGAAGCATGACAGGTGAAGATGTAGGCAGCCTTACCCCATCTTGTGAAGAAGCAATTGATCCATGATTTGAATAAGTGACCACTACGCCACAAGTTTGCCCTTTTAATATTAGGTAAACTAAGGATTAAAAAGAAAATTTGAATGTTGGTTCAACATATTTCCTTATCATGTATCAACCAGAAGGAAATGAGATTGCTCAAAATAATTTGCAGTTTGACTATCAGTGTACTAACCAAGAATTAGCTTTCCCAGTGAGGTCTTCACTTGCTCAAATTACAATACATCTTTTACTAAGAAAGCTTGTACATGTACTAAGTACACATTAACAAAACAGTAAAAGAATTACATACAAATTCATAATACAATGAGGCAGAAATATACTAATTAAAGATGACAAATAACCTTTTTCAATTAAGTCCATTAACCCTTAGTTGAGGTTTGAAAAATACATTTCCTTTAAAAAAGGAGATTGGATCCTTTTGAAGTGAAGAAACTTAAAATTTGTGGATCATTGAAAATGACCTCATTGTACAATCTTTGTCAACTGTTCATAATTTATCAGTTTGATGGGGCCAAACATTTTAGGAAGCAATTTGGTACTTTTCAGATCTTTTGAACTGGAGAAACTTTTAGATGTAGACTTGGTAGCTGGAAATTGGAATTTGAAAGTATCGGTCGACACGTTAAAATGTTTAGTTCGCAACTCGAGTTCTTATCCTTCAAAGGAAAAACTTGAGAAACTCTATCTTACCTGGCAAAGTAGCCAACGGGTCGAGGTTATGGTCTCACTATTTACAGTAGAGGTGCTTTCACTAATGCCATCTAATTGGCCAGGATAGAATATTTCAAACAACTTAAATTTGCAAAGGGAACTTACATTTGAGAGATGAAATGGGCAAAATTTCGGCTTTCGTCTACGCCCTTACTTCAGTAAATATGATCCTTTCTTTAGTGCTGTGATGGCCTAAATAAAAACATCAATACAGTACCAATGAGCTATAAGTGTATATACAGAAGAATAACCTTATGATCCAGTTAATCTGGTTATGGGAGCTTCCTTCTTTTGAATGAATTGAGCTCTGTGCTTCATAAACACCCCCTTTTAGATGGAATTATGACACTAATAGCTATGGTTATTTTCAACGCAAATTTTCAGATATGTATCCCATCAAAGACATTGTTATGATAAATGAAACAATGCAAACACTGACACAGAGGAAATGAGAAAATGCTTTCTGTTATGCCCTTATGGTAGAATGTCAATGATATTTCAATGTACAGTGTTCAGAAAAATTTACAAGAATTCAGACACCTATAAACCAAAGTACACGATAACACGGATTGCAAGTAAGAACATTTGAAGGACCGTTTAGGAAGTACTGCTGCTTACTCCAATTTGACAATTTCATACTTTATGCAGAATTCCTTTTTAGATTTGAAAATTAAATGTACACATAAGAAGAAATAAATAGCATAATTTAACCCATGCTTTTGAGGCATTGAAACAATATATAGTTTGAATATAGCAATGTTTTCAGCTATTATATATATTCACACAAACGTATATGAAAGTAAATTAACCTGCTCGATATCCTTATCAGCAAGACCATTCTTCCGAGACTCAGCCATTCAAGTTGTTGCAAGGGTATGGAACCAACACCCATTTGGACACCAACCCATGCAGTATTGCGTAATGCGTAGAGTAATAAGCCAATCTCCAACTTCGCCCAGGAAACAGAAGTACTCCACCTGTGCCCAACACGTAACAACAGCATTCCTCAATCTACCACATCATGAGAAATCAACCCAGAATTTCAAAACTGCAGCAAGTTCCCTCTGCGACAACGCCCTAACATTCCATAGTGCCACAAATCAATCCCTCAAATCTCACCAATTCACTTTTTCGCTAAAACAATAAATCTAAACATCCATGTGTATAGGCAGAATTTTTCAATTCTCGCACATTTTCCCATCACCAGCTAATTTGACATCTCGCTGTATGGAACAACGCATGAAATGTCGATTCGGTCACCCACATTGCAAGAAATATCAATGAATTTGAAAAATATAAAACAAATAAGGGATTCTTCGGCCGTGGAGCTCACGAGAGATTGGAGACCCGACGAATTCCTATTAGAGGATGATCTTAAAAGGTTGTATTAACGATATAGAAACGAAATCGCAGTGGCTTCTGCGAATTGTTAACATCCAAATCTCTCTCTCTCTAAATCAAATAGAGAAATTTTTAGCTTTCTACCCCAACAAAAAAAAAAGACCTAAAAACTAATCCTCTTTTCTAAAAACTAAAACAACTTAACACTTCTTATCATTTTTCTTACTCAAATACCCTTATCACATATCACAATACACAGATTTATCGAGAAAACTTAAAACCCAACTTCCCGATACTCCTTTCCTCACATATTCCACCATTAGCTTTGTCACACCAAGTTTGCAGGTGTTTCTTCGGCATTCTGGTCGAGTTGCCTTTCATTATATCTTGTGTATTCTTGGGCATTGTCGACATTCTCCTATTTTTCAGCAATTATAACCCGAAGTGAGTGCTTATAAAATTCGCATTGTATATAGGCTTGTTTTGAACACTCTTACCTTACATTGAATCCTAGACATAGCATATTCAGTCGAGTAAACTATGTCTTATGATCGAGTATTTTAAATAAATTGTTCGAGTATTTTATCCAGTATGTTATAGTTTTTAAAATAAAATATTCGAGTATTTTACAGTATATGTTCGAGTATTTGAAATTTCTGTTCGAGTAATTTTTGATAACAGAGAGCAAATTGTATATTTCTCTATCTTACAATACGAACAAAGATTACTAGAGTATATAGAGAAGCCCAACACATGAAATATACCAAAGTACCCCTTCTAGACTAAAATATACAAATACACATATACACATCTCTAACACCCCCCCTCAAACTCAAGGTGGGTCAAACACCGAGAGTTTGCCAATGAGAAGCTGATGACGAGAAATAGTGTGAGACTTCGTGAAGAAATCCGCCAACTGTGCAGCAGAATAAGTGAAAGGTAGTGAAAGAACATCTGACAAAAACTGCTCACGAACAAAGTGACAATCAATCTCAATGTGTTTCGTCCGCTCGTGAAAAACAGGATTGCTGGCAATATGAATAGCACTCTTGTTGTCACAATGCATTGGTGTTGGTCCAGAAATATGAACACCCAAGTGACTAAGAAGACGACGAAGATGAACAATTTCCTTAGCTGTAGTGGCCATAGCACGATATTCTGCCTCTGTGCTTGAAAGGGACACTACATTCTGTTTCTTGCTGCGCCAAGAAATAAGAGAGTCACCAAGAAACACACAGTACCCTGTAATAGAGCGACGAGAAGTAGGATCACATGCCCAATCAGCATCTGAGTAGGCTTGAAGAGTGAGAGGCGAAGATGACGATAAAAACAGGGACCGAGTCATAGTCCCACTGAGATACCTGAGAATCCAGAGGAGAGCACCATAGTGAACTGAGCTGGGAGCAGACATAAACTGACTCACAATACTCACAGCATGAGCAATATCAGGACGAGTGATGCATAAGTACACAAGCTGACCAACAATCTGCCTGTAGCGAGTCGGATCTGGAAGAGGCTGACCATCAGTCGGACGGAGCTTCACATTAAGCTCAAGAGGAGTGTCAACACTACGAGTATCTGAGAGAGCAGCCCGATGGATGATGTCAAAGAGATACTTCTGTTGAGACAGCAGGATGCCATGATCAGAACGAGTGATCTCAAGACCAAGAAAATACCTGAGAGAGCCAAGATCTTTCATTCGAAACTGAGACTGAAGGTGTCGCTGAAGATACTGAATGGCAGCGATATCATCACCTGTAATGATCATATCATCCACATACAACAACAGAATCGCCCGCCCTTGTGGAGATAACCGAACAAAGAGAGAGTGATCCTGAGAACTCTCAATAAATCCAACCTGAGTCACCACCTGACGAAACCGCTCAAACCATGCCCGAGGAGCTTGTTTAAGACCATAGATAGCCCGACGAAGGCGACAAACATGCTGAGGAGGAGTCCTAAGACCAGGAGGGGGCTGCATGTAGACAATCTCGGAAAGATCACCATTGAGAAAGGCATTCTTCACATCCATCTGAAGAAGAGGCCACTGACTAACTGCAGCAACTGCCAATAAAGTGCGAACTGTAGTCATCTGAGCACCTGGAGCAAAAGTCTCATCATAATCAATACCATGCACTTGAGAGAAACCTCGAGCAACAAGACGAGCCTTATAGCGCTCAATGGACCCATCAGGGCGACGTTTGACCCGGTAAATCCATTTGCAACCAATAGGCCTAACACCAGCAGGAAGAGGAACCACATCCCAAGTCATAGTCTCCCGAAAAGCCTCAAACTCCTCTGTCATAGCCTGCTGCCACTGAACTGATTGAGATGCCTCACGGTATGAGCTAGGCTCAGACTCCGAATGAATAGCAGTAAGAAAAGCAGTAAACTGAGGAGCATAAGTAGAAACAGAACTATAACCATACCTCTCCACAGGGCGTCGCTCACGCTGAGGATAGCGAGGTGCAGGAGGATCCATACTAGCTGGGGATGGACAGTTGGTCGAGGAGGATGAGGTAGTATCAATACTTGTAGAGGGGACGTAGTCAAGATCACGAGTGTAGTGAAGAGGATAAGGAGTAATAGCAGAGGAAGGAGGAGGAGGATCAAGTGCAGTAGGAAGGGAATCAGGTGCAATAGAGGAGGAGGAAGATGGAGGATCAGGCTCAGTGGGAGCAGAATCCAAAGAAACGGGAATATCTAGAATGGAGGCAGAGGAAACAGGAGGAGAGGAAGGAGAAATGTCAGGAGTGGGTGAGGGCGGAAGCGTAAGAAATGCAAGATCCTGAGATGTCGAGGAGAAATAAGGAACATCCTCAAGAAAGGAGACATGACGAGAGATACGGACGCGCCTAGTCAAGGGATCATAACAACGATAACCCTTGTGCTCAGCACTGATACCGAGGAGAACACATCTGGCAGAAACAGGGGACAATTTGGAACGTTCAGGAGGAGATAATAGGACAAAACAAGTGCAGCCAAATGTGCGAAGACGAGAGTAGTCAGGCGGGGAGCTAAATAGTCGCTCATGAGGAGAGATACGACCAGGAAGAACTGAAGAGGGAATAATGTTGATGAGATTGACGGAAGTGAGAACAGCCTCAGCCCAGTAAGAACGAGGCACAGAAGCCGAAATGAGAAGCGCCCGAGTAGTCTCTAGAATGTGTCGATGCTTCCTTTCAGCAACACCATTCTGCTCATGTGTGTGAGGACATGAGTGCTGAAAAATGGTACCGTGAGAGGAGAGCAACGCGCGCATACTAGAAGACAAGTACTCGAGAGCACAATCAGAGCGGAGTGCCTTGATGCGTCGACCGAACTGGGTGAAGATCATAGTGGTAAAGCGCTCATACACAACGAGAATCTCAGAGCGATGCTGTAAGAGATAGACCCAAGTATAGCGAGTAAAGTCATCAATAAAGGAAACATAATAACGATAACCGCAAATAGAAGGGAGAGGTGCAGGGCCCCAAATATCTGAATGTAATAGATCAAAAATACTAGAAGTTTGGGATACACTGGGGGAAAAAGGAAGTGTTGTAGCTTTAGCAAGCTTACAACCAAAACAAGGACTCAAAACAGTAAAAGGACTACGACCGAGAGCTCCAGACAGGGAGAGACTCTTCAGTCGTGACTCAGAAATATGTCCTAATCGTCTATGCCAGATATCAGGAGTAGGAGAGGCAAGACCACAAAAACTGGGACGTAAGGAGGGAATGTGGAGAGACTGGAGATGATATAGGCCACCCACTCTACGACCACTGCCAATCACCCGGCTGGTAGACGGATCCTGCACACGACAAGAAGAGGGTGTGAATAAAACATCATAGCCAAAATCACATATACCACCGACAGAAATAAGGTTCATGCTCAACTGAGGAGCATGAAGAACAGAGGGTAGAGAGAGATGGCCTGAGGGCTCTGAGGTGGTAGTAATGGAGCCAGCCTGAGAGACTCTCAATGGAGAACCATCAGCAGTGTAAATAGAGGGAATAGGAGGTGCGGGACTACAATCAGTTAATAGTGAGGCATCTGAGGTCATATGATGGGAGGCCCCGGAGTCAAAAATCCAAGTACGAGACATACCAGTGGCTGAAAAAGCAGAGGATGCAGGAGTGCTACCAGTGCTGGAGGGAGCAGTCATCTGCTCAAGACGCTGCTGATACTGCTGAAATTGTTGGAACTGCTGAAACTGCTGAATATCAATGGGAGGCATAGTAGGAGCAGGAGAAGGAAGGGCAGGAGTAACAGCCGCAGCAATGGAAGTGGAGGCGCGGCGGCCACGACCACGAGGTCCAACACGACGCTCGGGGTGAAGCTTCCAACAGTCAGCCACAGTATGACCGGGCCGCATGCAATGAGTGCAAGTAGGACGACCAGATGAAGGTGAATGAGCTGTGGAAATACCAGAGGGTGCCACAGCAAGAACACCAGAAAAACTAGAGGGTGCGGGAGGTGACCTAACACCACCTAGTAGACGAAGACGAGTCTCCTCGGCAACTAACTCTGCTACGGCAGTCTCGAGACTGGGAGGTGGATCACGATGGATAAGCTGACCAACCAGAGGACCAAACTCAGGGCGAAGAGCCATCAAAAACTCATACATGTGACGCATATCCCAAAAAGCCACATGAGTAGCAATATGACTGCCAGTATGGAGAAAGACCTCCAACTCACGCCAAAAACCACGCATGTGCTGGTAGAACTGCTGGATAGAGCGATCATCCTGACGAGCACCAGCAGCCTGAGTAAGAAGAGAATACTGACGAGCCCCACTGCGCTCAACAAAACGGGCAGTAAGAGACTTCCACACAACATGAGCAGATCGAGTAACCAGATCAGGTCGAAGAGCCGGATCGAGAGACTCAATCAGATAACTGGAGACTCGGTTAGTCCGAAGACTCCAAGCAGCTAAAACATCAGTAGGACAATCAACGGGTGGACCATCCGTGAGATATGATAAAAGCCCACGGCCAAACAAAGCATTACGAACCGTGGCACTCCAAGTAGGACAGTCACCGGCGGAGCTAAGCCGAAAATCAGTAGAAGTGGGAAGAAAATCCCGAGGAAGATCAGAGGTGGTCAAACCAACGGTCGTCGATGATGATGAGAGTGCCGTAGGAACAGCCGAGGTCGACAAAGACCGAGTGGCAGAGGAACCAGTCCCCGTCAAAGGTGGAAAATCAGCACCAAGAGTTGCCATCAATACAAACTATAATTTCAAAAAATTTATGTAGGGACTAAACTGCAAGTTCAGAAATCTGGAGGGACCAAACTGCAATTTCAAAAACTTCTGGAGGGACCAAACTGCAATTGCAGAAATTTGGAGGACCAAACTGCAATGTCAGAAAGCTGGAGGGACCAAACTGCAATTTCAGAAGATCAAACAGATCTGCTGGCTGGGTTGCGCGTGGGCCGAGAGAGCTGGTGGCAGAGAGAGCAGCGAAGGCCGAGATAGGTGAGAGCAGTGGCGCAGGGCAGATAGCTGCTGGGCAGAGAGAACTGGTAGAGCAGTAGCGGTGCAAGGCAGGAGAGCTGGTGACAGAGAGAGCAGCGAAGGCCGAGATAGGTGAGAGCAGTGGCGCAGGGCAGATAGCTGCTGGGCAGAGAGAACTGGTAGAGCAGTAGCGGTGCAAGGCAGGTAGCTTGCCGGAGATGGAGAAGAGCGCCGCACAAAATTAGGTTGTAGGAAAAAAAAAACCTTAGCTGGATACCATGATAACAGAGAGCAAATTGTATATTTCTCTATCTTACAATACGAACAAAGATTACTAGAGTATATAGAGAAGCCCAACACATGAAATATACCAAAGTACCCCTTCTAGACTAAAATATACAAATACACATATACACATCTCTAACAATTTCTATTCGACTAATTGATTATATCTGTTCGAGTAATAGATTATATATGTTCGAGTATTTGATGTTATCTGTTCGAGTAGTTGATTATATATGTTCGAGTATTTAAAATTTTTGTTCGAGTAATTGATTGTATATGTTCGAGTATTTTAAAATTCTTGTTTGAGTAAAATTCTCAATGAATTTTACACTTTTCTTCTACAGGAATGGGTGTTGTTTAGGGGTGTAAGCGAACAGGGCTGCCCGCGAGCTATTCGAGAGCGGCCTGATAAAAGCCCGCTCGAGCCCGGCTCGCAAAATAAAAGAGTCGGGCTAGGGCCCCATTTTAAGGCTCTTTCTATAAAAGGGTCGGGCTTGAGCACGGCAAAGCCCAGTCCGTAAGCCCTAGGACTTTTATATTATTTTATAATATATATATACATACACACACATATCACATTCACTTATGTTATCACTTATTTGTTATTTGTTATAACTTATTACATGTAATGTTATAACTTATATTTACTTATATTCACTTATTTGTTACACCCCTAACGCGAAGGGTATTAGGGTTTGCTCAGTTACTATGTAGTCTATTGTCATTGTCTGAGTTGTCTCTTCTTCTCTTCAGTCCCCGCCGCTCCGCGATCCCACACCTGACACCTCCACTGCTCCACCATGACTCGACGACCTTCAGCCTCTTATAGCTCCACCCCTCCACCGCTATGAGCGACGAGGCCGAGGAGAATTGACCACCATAGACGACAAGGTAGTGGGTTACGCGGCCTCCGCAATTCATACACTACTACACCGCAATTCAAATCAGTGGGTAATTTATTCATTACACTACAATTTGTAATTTATTCATTACCAATCGACATTCATTCTTTTATTTCTTCATTCTACTGCAATTAAAGTGAGTTCTTCTTCTTCATAGGACATGACGAATCCAGATACACCACTAGTACTAGCATCGGGGTCTTCCTTTTAATAATCTATTTCAAGCTCGGCTACTGCAATTTCAATATCCGAGTAATCTTATTGCTATTGATGATGATCAACAAGAGACTGTAGAAGGTGGCCTGTTTGAGACGAAGAAAAGAAAAAAAATCTGCAATTTGGTTGGAGTTCTAGGATGTAATGGGGAAAGATAGAGTGAAGAGAGCATAATGCATTCATTGCAAGGCAAGGCTGGTCATTAGTGGAGGCACTACCACACATTTCAAGAGGCATTTAGATGGATGTACAAGGAGGAAAGTAAATTTGAAATCACAGAAGATGCTGAACTTGATTCCATCTCCAGTGAACAAGGAAGTAGGTATTGTTTCTAATTTTCAATATGATCAAGGAAAAATGAGAAAATCAATTGCACATTTTATTCTCATGCATGAGCATCCTTTCACAATTGTGGGGCAAGAGCGTTTTAATTTAATGATGAATACTAGCACCCCACATTTTCAAGGCATTAGTCGTTCTACTGCTAAAAATGATTGTATGGTTGTGTATGAGATGATGAAAATTAAGTTGAAGGCAACATTGAAGAATGTGAATAAAATTAGCTTGACTACTGATCTTTGGAGGTCAAATCAACAAATAGAGTATATGGTGGTTACTGGGCATTTTGTTGGTATTGATTGGAAATTACAGAAAAGGGTTCTCAGTTTTGTGAATGTGCCTCCTCCACGTGGAGGTGTTGATATTGATGATGCTCTGTTTAAATGCATGAATGAGTGGGGGATTGAAAATAAAATCTACTCCATTGCTATTGATAATGCTTCTCCTAATGATGTTGTTATTAGAACTTTGAAAACTACATTATCTAGAACTAAGAAGTTGTTGCTTGGAGGTTGGTTGTTCCATGTTCGTTGTTGTGCACATATATTAAATCTTCTTGTGCAAGATGGCCTTAGTGTTGTAGAAGATATCATCCATAATGTTACGGAGAGTGTTAAATTTGTGAAACAATCTAATTCTCGGCTTCTCAAGTTTAGTGAGAATGTTAAACAATTGCAGTTGCCTTATAGAAAGCTGATTTTGGATTCCCCATATGTTGGAACTCCACATTTGAGATGTTATCTATTGCATAGAAATTCAAGGATGCATCCCCTCTTTTCAAAGAAAGGGAACCACAATATAAATGTCTACCAAGTTCTGACGATTGGGATAGGGTTCGTAATATTTGTCAAATTCTCCAAGTGTTTAGTTTGGCTACAAATATCATGTTTGGAAGTGAATAACCTGCTTCAAATCTGTTTTTATTTGAGATTTATAGGGTGAAAGAAGTTTTGAAATCAAAAGCACTTGATAAGAATGAAAAGTTTGATAAATATTGGGGTGAGTGTAACTTGTTAATGTCTATGGCTATTGTTTTAGATCCCCGATGTAAGCTGAAGTTGATTGAGTTTTGTTTTCCAATTATTTATCCATGTTGGGAAGTTAGTGAAAAAATTAAAGAAGTGCATGAAGTATGAGGCAATTCGAGTTGAAGAAAGTATGATTGAACAAAGTGGGGAGGGTGGTAGTAGTTTCACTAGTGGTGGTGGTAGTTGTGTGACTGAATTAAGTGAAGATTTTGGATGATCTAAGTTTCATCAATTTGTGAGAACAACTGAAAGCATTCCATCTTCAAAATCTGAATTGGATGCTTACTTGGAAGAGAGTATTCATCAATGCAAACCATATTAATCAATGAACTTTGATGCAGTAACTTGATGGGGTTTGAACAGCCTTAAGTTTCGTACTTTATCAAGGATGGCATGTGATATTCTTGCAATACCAGCTAGCACAGTGGCTTCAGAGGCTACTCTTAGTGCTGGTGGTCGAATCATTGATAGCTATCGATCTTCTTTAGCCATTGAAACTGTGCAAGCTTTAGTTTGTGGTGCTGATTGGGTTCGGAATCTGCATGGGGTAAAGGAGAAAGCATCTAAAGTAAGTAATCAATATTATTTTTGTGTTGTTTTGTCATTTTAAACTAAGCCTTATTCAATGTTTTTAAATCAAAATTAATATTGTTTTTGTTTTGTCTTTGTAGACTGAAGACATGCCTCAAGAGGTGTCGCCTATTTGATGGAGGAATGAAAAGTTTCATTATTTATGGAATCAGGGATTGCATTTGATGGTCAATTGGTGTTTATTTGGACTTTTGGAGTTTTTATTTTTATTTTTATGAATATCTCATGTCTAAATGATTAATTTGGTGACTCTGGTTTGTAAAATTATTAATGATGATGTTGGAACTTGAATTTATATTCGAATTGTTAGTTTATAAAAGGGCGGCCCAGAGCTAAGCTCGGGCCCGTGAGCTTTTCATAGGGCCGGGCTCTAGTTGAGGTTTTACAAGCCCTAACGGGCTAGGGCCGAGCTTGGGCTTTTCATAAAAGTAACGGGCAGGGCCTAAGCATGACAAAGCACGGCCCGTTTACACCCCTAGTGTTGTTGACATTGTTGTTATATACGCCGGAGACTGGGAATATACCAATCCTAACTTCAAAGCATCCTCAGCATTATCACATTTATCAAATGCATCCTCTACCTCAGCTCTGCATACATTGGTTGCCTTTCCCTTTCCCTTGCCCTTTCCTTCTTTCTCTTCAAAATACAGTGACTTCAGCCTATTAACAGACGTATCAACAAGACTTGACACATCGGGCACAGATTCTGTACATAATAGTTCGGTGATAATCGCAAAATCTTCAATTCCAAATGTGCACTTCTTTCCACCAATATTGAAGTGCAATCTCTTCTCTAAAATCACCCTGTGGAGAAACAATTTGACATAGTAGAAGCTAGTGTATCAGTTGTGAAGAACAACTGATATCATGTACATCCAGCATCATCCTAAAGCATGATTGCCTAAAAACCTCCGGTTGCTCCTCATTCAACTTCAATTTAATTGAAGTGGTAACAACTAATATGTTTGAAAATGTGGTGACTCTTGTAGGGAAATATTGGTCCTCACTTATCAGATAGTATGCATGCGACAATTAATAAAACATAAATTACGCGAACAGATAAAGGCAATTACTCGAACAAATAAAAGTAACTACTCGAACAAATACATGCAAATACTCGAACAGATACACGCAAATGCTCGAACAAATAAAAGTAACTACTCGAATAGATATATGTAAATACTTGAACAACAAAGGCAATTACTCGAACAAATAAAAGTAACTACTCGAACAGACACACCCAAATACTCGATCAAATAAAGATAACTACTCGAACAGTTATGTAAATACCTGAACAAAAAACTCATTTACTCGAACACCTTAAACCTATACTTGAACAACAACACAAAATACTCGAACAAATAAACAACCTACACGAACTTTTGTATAAAGATGGAACTCAAACAACAAATAACCTCCTCAAACCCTAAATAATCTACTCGAATCAACAAATAACCATCTGGAATGAAACCTTAAACTGCTCAAATGAATACTCGAAACCCTAAGCACTACTAGATTGAAAAACTCATACCCTAACCACTGCTAACTCGAACCATAAATGCAACATTAAATAATACATACCCATGAATAACCAGGTGCAGAGTGGCAGTCGAATGAGGCAAAAATCATAGATTAACAGGATCGAATACAATGAAAGAACGAAGGTGAAAGAAGAACGAAGGTGAAAGGTGATGTCGCGGGAAGGGAAAAGGGGTTTTGAATGAATCGATATCGTTTCAATGGCATAAGGAGGGTATTTGGGACAATTCCTTTCAAAAAAGTGTTAGATTTCATGTTTTTAAAAAGTGGGTTAGTTTTCAAAAATGCGTTTTGAAAAGTGCTACTTTTCCAAAAAAACCCAATCTTTAAACAAATCCACAAATACACAAGTTTTTCTTTTGTGCTGGTTAATGCCACATAAGTAACATAAATCTCAACATTGATGGAGATGGACCAGAGCCTTTTGATGAGGACTAGTTGCACCCCCTACTTAATTAAGTACATCTCAATCTAAATAAACATCAAGCAAAAATATAACAATTATGATTACACCTCAATTTTTGTTTTTTCCAAAAAACACCATCTACACCCCCTTCAACCCTAATTCTCAATTCTTCTCTATAGAGGTGGTGGTGAAGGTGGCAGCAATGGCGGAGAGCCGCTCTGGCCTCAAAGGTGATGTCCAGGGTCGAAAAGGATGAGGTGGTGGTTGAGATGGATAAGGCAGGTTATGTTTTTTGTTATTGCAGCTGGTATATCTATTGACTAAAAGGGCATCATTTTCCATCTAAACCACTATCATTAGGCAAAATCAAGCCAAACACATTATAAAAAAAGTAGGCGTTATACCCAAGTACGAAGCATCAAGCCAATGGGTTCTATAAAGAACCTGATCCATGGGTGAGGTGCTGCCATAATTGTGCTAGAAAATAATTATTGATACTAGAAGTAAATTTTGAAGATGAGGCAGAAGCCATTGTTGATGAAGATTCTGTAGTAGAGGAGAAAATTGAATATCAGTAGATAGAATTGAGTACCTGTGCTTTTTATGGAAGTGTTGTTCAATATACTAAAACTATGAAAGTTAAGGGGTTGATTGGAACCCATCCAGTCTTAATTCTTTTAGACTCAGGAAGTACACATAACTTTGTCGATTCTAGGATGGTGAAACAGCAGGGATGGCAGGTTACATGAACAAAGGAATTTGATGTTTTAATAGTTGATGGAGGGAAGGTTAGGAGTATGGGATGTTGTAAGAATGTGTCATTGGTATTGGGAGATTATAGTTGTAACACAACCTTATTTGTATTGCCTTTGGGAGGATGTGATGTAGTGCTTAGTGTACAATGGCTTTCTACTGTTAGTCCTATCTTGTGGGATTTTCAAAAATTGACAATGGAGTTCACTAAAGAAAATCATACTTATCATATTGGTAGTATCATTCAAAATTATCCTCTTATTCAGAATGGAACATTACATCAGTTGGAAAGGGATTTAAATGGAACTAGTTTGGGAATATTATTGTTTTCACAAGAGATGCAAGATTCATATTATAATAGTCATCTAACAGTAGAACAAAAGGAGGAGTTACAACAACTGTTAGAAGTTTATGCATCTCTTTTCCAGACTCCTACTGACTTACTGTCAGTAAGGGATTCTAATCATAGAATTCCACTAATTAATGGTGCAAAACCTTCAATTAAAAGACCATATCAGTATGGACCAATTCAGAAAACATAAATAGGAAAGGCAGTGAGTGAACTTCTTCAAGCTGGTTTTATAAGGCACAGTTACAGTCCATTCTCTTCACCAGTGTTGTTGGTTAAGAAGAAAGAGGGTACATGGTGTATGTGTATGGACTATATGGATTTGAATCAGTTAACTATCAAGGATAAATATCCTATACCCTTGATTGATGACCTGCTGGATGAGTTATTTGGATCTCAATATTTTTCTAAGCTAGATCTAGGATCTGGATATCATCAAATCAGGATGTATGCTAATGACATTAAGAAAACAGTATTTAAAACACATGAGGGTCATTATGAATTTTTGCCCATGCCCTTTGGATTGACCAATGCCCTTGGTACTTTTCATGGATTGATGAATGAGATTTTTAGGCCATTTTTGAGGAAGTCAATACTAGTCTTCTTTGATGATATCCTAATCTACAGTCCAATTTGGGAGAGACATTTGGAGGACTTGAAACAAGCTTTTGAGGTCTTGTAGCCTCATAAGTTGTTAATCAGGAAGTCAAAATGTTTATTTGGACAGAATAAGGTTGAATATTTGGGGCACATAGTTTCCAAAGAACGTGTAGTTGCAGATACAACAAAGCTGTCATTTATGAAAGATTGGCCAAAACCTACATCTGTCAAGGAGTTAAGAGGATTTTTTGGACTTACAGGGTATTATAGGAAGTTTGTTCCTGGATATGGAAGAATATGTCATCCTCTTTATCAGTTAACCAAGAAAAATAGATTTATATGGACACCTTCTGCCACTGATGCTTTTGAGCAATTAAAGAAGTTGATGATATCTCCTAAGGTGTTAGCCTTGCATGACTTTTCTGAACCATTTGAACTTGAGTGTGATGCTTCAGGCAATGGAATTGGAGCAGTATTACCGCAAAAAGGGAGGCCAATTGCCTTTACTAGTCAAGCCTTAGGTCCAAGAAATCAGGCTTTATCTACTTATAAGAAAGAAATGATAGCCATTGTTGCATCAATTAAGAAGTGGCAGAATTACTTGCAAGGAAGACATTTTATCATAAAGACTGATCATCACAGTCTTAAATATTTCTTGCACCAGAGGGCTAATACCCTATTCTAGTAGAAATGGGTGGCTAAATTGTTAGGGTTTGATTATGAGATATAGTACAAGCATAGTGTTGATAACAAGGTAGCTAATGCTCTCTCAAGGGTGTCTGGTTCAACTCAGTTGCCAGAAATGGAAATTCTTGAGGTGGGAGAGTGTACTGCTATTTCTTATCCATATTTAGGGTGGATGGATGATCTCAGAAGGTCTCTTGAGAGAGATGACTGGACTGTAGCTAAATTGGCAGAGATCAAGTCTATGTCAGGAGTTGATTCTGGAAATACTTCTAAGTTCTGTCTTGATAATAGTTTCTTGAAATATAAAAACAGAATAACTTTAAGTTCTAATTCTTCTTGGAGAGCTCAGATATTTTCAAAATTTCATGCATCTCCTACAGCAGGACATGCTGGTGTATTGAAGACTTACCAAAGAATGAAGAGGAATTTTTATTGGCAGGGAATGACAAGGGAAGACATATGGTAGCTAAATCTCCAGTGTGTCAGCAAAACAAGTATGAGACTATATCTCCTACTGGTTTGCTGCAACCTCTGCCTATTCCACAGCAGATTTGGAAGGATATTAGTATGGACTTTGTTGTGGCATTGCCATTATGCCAAGGAAAATCAGTAATAATAGTGGTAGTGGACAGACTATCCAAGTATGATCACTTCATTGCACTTTCACATCCATATACACCAGCTGTGGTGGCTCAGTTATTCATTGATTATGTCTTTAAACTGCATGGAATGCCTACCACCATAGTATGTGACAGAGATCCCATTTTCATTAGCACTTTTTGGAAGGAATTATTTAAATTGCAGGAATTAAAACTCTGCATGAGTTCGAGCTACCATCCCCAAAGTGATGGTCAGACTAAAATTGTTAACAAATATTTGGAAACTTATCTTAGATGCTTCATAAGGTTACAGCCTAAGTAGTGGGTTAGGTGGCTTGCATGGGCTGAGTGGAGTTATAATACCTCCTATCATTCTGCAACTAAGACAACTCCCTTTGAATTGGTGTATGGGTATAGTCCACCTAAGATCAACACTTATGAGATAGGAACTACTAAATTGGATGCCATTGAAAGGTCATTGGTGGAAAGAGATGCCATGTTGAGGTTACTTAAACAAAATTTGAAGTTAGCTCAAGAGAAGATGCAGTCTTAGACAAACAAGCATAGAACATCCAGGGAGTTTGAAGTGGGAGATTTGGTTTATCTTAAACTAACACCTTATCAATTCCCTACTTTATATGCCCATTCATTTCATAAGTTGCATCCTAAGTATTTTGGGCCATATAGGGTGTTAGAGAGGATTGATAGTGTGGCGTACAGGCTTCTACTTCCAGTAGATTCAAAAATCCATAATTTATTTCATGTGAACTGTCTCAAGAAACATGTGGGTGATGCCATAGTTCCTAGTCTGCAGTTACCTACTGTGACAGATGGAGGCTTGGTGGTTCAGATTCTAGAAGCAGTGTTGTAAAGGAGAGTTTACAAGAAAGGCAATATGGCTGGCACCCAATTACTTATTCAATGGAGTGGACATAACAGTAGTGAAGCTACATGGGAAGATTTTGATGACTTCTCTACAAGGTTGCCTGACTTCAAATTTTAGCAGGTGGTGAACATTGTGGGCAAGGTTCTTCAAGGGGAAGGCAACTGTTACGATCCTATTAATATTAAGGGTATATTTGTAATTAGCTATAGTTTGCATGTGTGGCTTAGTTAATACTAATTGGTTGTACTTGGCTAAGTTGGTAGAGTTAGTTACAACTAAGTCGGTTACTGATCATATATAAGGATCAATTTAGTCTGTAAACAACAGTTGTTGATTTGTTACGAAATGATTATTTTTCTTCACCAAACCTTCTCTGGTTTTTCTATGCAATTCCTTTCTTGCTAGGGTTAAGGTAGAAGGAAGTTAACAATTACCTCAAGAGAAGATATACCAAAACTCACTCCATGACCAGCTAGCTTAAGAACTCATCGATCCAAGAGTAAGCAAAACATGGAAGGAAGAGTGAAATTCTGTTGAAGAACAATTGAATCGTCGATGTCTCACAAGACCAACATCCAAGAATTACAAAAGAAAATTCCTTTTTCTTCACAAATGTGTGAGTTGAAGGTAGGGGAAGAAAAACAGGAGATTGATTTTAGGGTTAAAATGGTAGGGACAAGAGGAGTGTTGATAGATGAGGGTTTTTAGATGGGGGTTTTTAGATGGTTAATGGGGTGTACTTAGTTAAGTGGGGAGTGTAAATAATCCTCATCATTGCTTTTTCGACAAATTAGTCAACAAAATCAAGAAGGGCCCCATTAATAAAAAGAGTGTAGTGTAACCTAAAACGAGTTTGGAGTATGACAAAATATACAACAACATTGATACTTTTAGAATCAATATTGTAACAAAGACTATATTCAAAGCTTTACCAAATCAAGAGATGCCACACTTTAGAATCACTTCCCTTGATTTCAGCTAAGACCTCCTTCTTTTGTGTTGCAAAAATTGGGAATGTGAAGCCTTTAAATTTGGCAAGTCATAAAATAATGTCCTCCCCATCAAATGTGAATGACGATTGTGATAAATTTTATTCTTTTGAAATTCAAAATCCACCTATGCAATAATCAGTCCATCAAGCTCTTTAAGTTCGGCTAAAAGCATGTATCAATATCCTTTAACACCAATATGATAAGTAACTTCATTATTGTAGTAATGAGATCCATCTTATTCATATGGAAAGGAACCTTTCAATTTCTTTTCGATTCAGCTCCTTCAAATCAGTTTCATTATCCCTTTAAGACTGTGTTTGGATTGAGAGATTTTGAGGGAAGGGAAGAGAAGGGAAATGGAGTTTCCTTCCAATTCCCTTGTGTGGATAGTTTATTAAAAATTAAGGGGAGGGACTTGAGGGGATTTGAGAGGAAGATTTCATTAATTTTTTGTCAAAATTCTTCCTCTCCAAAGTGGAGTCATTTGGAGAGAATGGATGACTAATTAAGTTATTGATAAGTTTAAAACAAACCTATTTTACCCTTACACATAATACTTAAACATAAAAAGTAAGGATAAATTAGTAAATTAAACCACTTTTCTTTCCTTTATTTTTTTATGTATCCAAACATGAGAGAGGGAAATGTATTCTCCCTTCCCTTTCCTTCCCTTCCCTCAATCCAAATACACTTAGTGTCATCGCGAAATAGGCTTCGCTCCCCTTTTTTGGTAACAAGATTAGCTCTTATAGAGCAGACAACATGTGTTGAATAATTCTCACAAAATAGGAAATAAAATCATCTTGATGTAGTCGGTTAGAGTTCAAATTCCTTTCTTTAGTCAATTGGCTTCTCTTTGATAAATAGGGAATGTTGTTTTAAAATTCCTCACTTTCCATGCACTAATTTGCCTCCATGTAGAAAATAAAAGTCTTTTGATTTGCTTCATTGCTTGGATCTTAATTATGAAAAGTAAACCTCGCACTTGATTCTTGTTCTTTTATTTTCACGTAAACTTTTATTCCTTCTTCATTTCAGCTCCAATGGAAAACTTAGAGACATTCTTGAATATTTAAAATGAGCCATATCATCCGAAAAAAATCAGTGTACTTGTCCATCTTACTTGGCACCATGACACTTTTCAAATTTACTTCAATTTGCTTCTAGTGGATTGTTAAGGGTGAATTTCTTAGCAAACCGTAGGTCTTCCAAGAACATTCTTGGACCTCCAGAATGCTCATATGTATTGAAAAATTCAGACCTAACTTGAAAAACTCCAAAGTGTGCTTGTAAGCTCGTTTGAGTTTCATGCTTGAAACATGACTTAATTGAGTTCAAATAATCAATTTTTTGTACATTGAACATTATAAGCATAAGTATGTAGCACATGAATCGTTGAATCAAGATGTAATCATAGTCGGAAAATTAAACATGTATTTTGGCAAGAAACCATCAAAACATGCTTTCCCACATTCTATGACATATTCAAGTCAAGCATGCTCACACATATTTTGACACATAGTCATCAAAAACACAATGTTGACCTAAAAACTACGTCTTGGTCCAACAATATTGCAAGAGAAATCATCGAAATACCTCTGGTCTATGGAAGATCCTTCATTCTTGCCCCTGAGCCCTTTCCCTTTTGGACAACGGGCTGTCATTTCAGGAGTGTTATCTTCTTTGGGTCAAGAGTGTGTTTCTTATGAGTTTTTTGTTGGTATGGATTCCTCTGTTGAACATGTACTTCCTTTGTTAGATATTGACTTGCTTGCTTAAAAAGGAATTGATAGTTGATTCCTCCCAAGGCTAAGGATAGGAAGTCACCAGCAACAACTTGTGCTCCCTCTTCGATAGACCACCGCGATGGGAACCGGGCAGGCTCTTCAAATGGTTGTTGAGGAAGCTTGGCAGCATTCCTCTCCTTTTGGCACTTCTTTTGCAACCTTCTCTTATGAGTTTTGGTAAGTTTGGATTTATCCTTCGAATGCTAGACCTTCATCCAAGCATTGACAGGAGAAACTGAGGTTTGACCATACTGGGCATGGGTTGTGAGGAGTTATGATGGACTAGCCTATCACCAGATCTTCTTTCTCCCTTGCTCCATTTTCTGTTGTCGCTCTGCTTAAACGAGTTAGAGCCTTCAGAATTTACCTTTCCTGCATTGAACTTTCCCCCAAGCCTAAACCTGGGCTTGAAGCTTCTAACTTTTGAAAATGAGCCTTCAGTTCATTCCCTGGAGTTGGGATAAATCTTCCTTCTTTTGGTTTAGTTTTTTTTCCTGATTTAATACTATGTGTCCACATTTTGAGCAAAACCTCATTCTTCTAGAAGGTCTCATTGGTTGCCACTTCTGTGAGAACTTTTGGTTGTGCCAGATCTTCTTAGGATTTGATATCTAGACAGGAGGTCTTTGGTATCTTCTTGGAGGTCTGGCCTTCTAAACATCTTCCAAAGTCACCTTCTGTCTTGGAGTCGACCTAGGCATTTGGCTTATGTTGACTGAAACCATGTCAGTTCCCATCTCTAAGGTAAATGGATCGGAGTCCAATCCCATTACTGGTTTAGGAACAATAAAGTCTCCTCTTTCTATCCTGTCTGAATTTCATTCCTTAAAGCCACACAATCATTGGTAAGATGACTCCAAGAATTGTGGTACTTATAGTAAGTCTTCTTCTGAATTTCTTCTATAGGAGGAATTCTATGCCTAGAAAGTAATTTGATCATCTTATTCGCTAGGAGGCAATCAAAGATTTTTTGTCTTAGATACATCATAGGCATAGAACTTGGCTAACTTGGATGAGCATGCTGTTGGCTGTTTGGGAGGTTCTAACTTGACTATATCCTTGTAGACGTAATACTTTTTGCTCAAAATCTCAATCACAACCACTTATTGATTAAGATTGTCTTTGACATTAGGCACTATGTAGTTGGAATCTCTATGGTAGGTTCCTTTGGATGAGTTAACCATGTCTTGCTCTTCTATAAGAACTATTTCGTAACGGACAACCCTAGTAGTCAGGTGAGAGAAATCATGAAAGTCTAAATCACCAAACTTCTTCCTGAATTGAACAAGCATGTCTTTCATCACCACTGCCACCACTTCTCCTTCTGATATTTTGGTATTGTATCGAAGCCTAGCTTTCTTAAATCTAGTAAGGAATGACTCAATTGACTTTCTTAAAAATTGAGTAATCCTCAACAAATTTGCCACTGTGATTTCTAGTTCTTCTTTGTCGAATTGCTTATGGAAAGCTTCCTTCATTTTTGCCCATATATCAATAGAATTAGCAGTTAACTTAATGTACCAGGAGAAAGCTATACCAGTGAGAGAGTTCCCAAAAAACTTGAGCTTGTAATCATCTTCTGAACCAACTTCTCCACACTGGATGGTCAAACGAGCTTTGTGCTCCATAGTCGACTAAGCATCTTTCCTAGAGAAAAGAGAAAATTCTTGAGGTTTGAACCCTCTAGGAGTGGATTATGGTCTACTCTCTCTACGAAAGGCCTACGGTAAATGGGTCTCCCTTGAACCTAACATATCCTGAACTATGTTCACGACCTGGTCACTATTCACCGCCTATTGAGGTTGACGTTGAATCATCTATGGCAAATGGTAATGCTGCTGATAGCCAAATGGACCCTACCCCCGAGTTCAGCCGAGGATAAGGTTGTTGTTATTATTGTTGTGGTTGGAAATAAAGATCTTTCGATGGTTCTATAGGAGGTGCAACTTGAGAAGGCCTCGGGTTGGCCTCATTCATATCTCTATGCTCATTCATCTTTTTTCCGAAGGAACAATCATGTTACCAATGATAGGAATGGAAGTAGGCAAAGGTAAAGAAGTAAAGCCAGAAGGCATCTCCTGAAAACTCCTTTCGTGCATTCTAGGTTTCATAACATTCTACAGCAGAGTTGGAGGAATAGTTACAGAATGGGTGGTCATTGCTACTACTGAGATTGGAGGAAAATTGGTCAAACTTCATCATAGTAGCTAGCTTTGTTGGATATTTTTGAGAAGACTGAGGTAGAGCTAGCCGTTGAATAGTCTGCATTGATTGTTGAGGGGAAAAAGCTGAAAATGCGACTTGCTGCAGAGCCTCATATTGATTGAAGAACTTGCCGGAACTCTTGGGAATTCTGTTGAAGAGCTTCATGATTTTGTAGGAGAGTCTGCTTACAAGCTTGCTGCATATCGGTTGCTCCTCAATAAACTATTTTAAAAGAGAATAAACCACTAAGACAAATATTCCCTAATTTATAGCCTTTTGGACACTGGATTTCAGACAACCCTGATTTGTAGTGATTGATTCCTGGATTCCAAGTTAGCAATCATCCAAAACCCTACAAAATAAACAAATGTCAATAATAAAAATATCTTGTCCTTGCCGCGTGTTGGCATAAGGCTGGATGATCTTCGAAAAATGTGGGCCCCGTACTGCCACATGTCAGCTGATGATATGGATTTAATTGTGAGCACACAAATCGCAAAAGTAATAAAGAGATGAGTAAATTATCCTTTCCACTAGGAATATATTGGCAATAGAAATCAATGTCAAACAAGCAACAATTATGCAAAATGGGTAAATGGATGAGTGGTTGGTTTTGATTTTAACTAAACTAATTAAAAAGAACAAAGAAAAGTCAAACACAAGTATGTAATCGAAGATGGAAAACACTAGGATACTTAACTTCACCTCACCTATCCAATTCAATGCCCTTGGTCCCTTAATCCCTAATTCATCTCTCAATAATGACAACAATGTTCTATTCCTAGATACATCAAATGTATTTTCAATATAAATCCTTGTTATTCCTAACAATCGGATTAATATATCAAAAACCCATTAAGAAATATGGAAATCATTTAGCGATTGCATAAGTCACAAACCTATATTCCTATGGTTCATGCACCCTATGTCATCTATGGCTTGAGGCAAACCCTAGATATCTCCTTCCAGTCTCAATCTAGGCAACAAAGCAATTGAATGATGGCCAAACATCCAAAAGCATTAAGCACACCCATAGACAATCAATAAGAGAGAGAAATCAAGAAATAAGGAAACCAAGTTTATTGAACCTTCAAGGTTTGGTTACAGACCCTAGTAAATAAATCTAGTCACTCATGGAAGCAAAATACATCATTAAACAAAGGAAATCAACCATAGAAGCTAGGATAAAAAAGGAGAGAGAAAACCCCCTTGTACACCCTCTTCTTCTCCAAGCTCAATGGTGGCTCCAAGCTCTCCAATGGTGGTCGAATGTGTGTGAATGTGCAAGAGATTCCTCTAAAACCCTAAAAACTACCTATTTATACCTCCCTAAACTCCTATGTCGTTTCTCATACAAGTTGGGGTCTTTTTGGTTCAGACCCACTTGAATTCGAAGTTTTTTTCACGAAATTTGTTGTGCTATGAATAGTATCTCTGATCGATCGGAAATAAAATCTAGAATTTTTGAACTTTACATGGCCCGATCAATCGGGATCCAATTCCTATCGATCGGGATTTGCCTCTGCTATTATTCTCTCCTTTTTTCAATCTTCGATCCGATTTGACTCCTTTTCGTTCGATATGCTCCTAGGCACCTGCAATGTGCAAATATACAATTCTTAGGTAATATCGATCCTCAATTTACTCAAAGAACCATGAAATACAGTATAAAGGGTATGTAATTAGATGTATATAATTAGCAAAACAAACACCCCCACACTTAACCTTTGCTCGTCCTCGAGGAAACTAAGGATCAAAGGACAGGAGTTCTCAATTAAGCTCAAATGAAAAACAAAACAACTAACACTAATGCAAAAGTAAGAAACTAAATTAAGCCACTTTCGTAGGGCTCATGATGGCACTTAGCATGTGCCACAAGCCTTTAAACCCCTAGGTGCCCCTAGTAGGAGGAGTTGTGTCTCCTGAGGGTTTACTAGAATGATACTCACAAACATTAAACAACTTCAATGCCAAAATTCATGTCATCAACAAGACTTAAAATGGATTCTCAATTGCAACCCTATCCACACTAACAAACCAAGCACTAGGGCATTCAAACCAATAAAAGCATTCCTTCAAGAATCTTATCTCATCCACTTTGCCTATAAATTCAAGAATTAATGCACATAATGGATTTCACTCGATATTTGGCTTCAAAGTGACATAAACAATGGCCATGTAGTCTTCCAAGAACAATAAGAATCAAAGAGCAAATACAATGAGCATTTATTCAAATTTCATTCTTATTCGCATTTTTTTTCTTTCTTTTTCTTCTCAAAGGTGACTTGTGCAATGTTCAACCTCCTTAAGCTTTCTAAATGACCCATGTAACGAGCTTTCGACCAATGACTCGCAATCTAGTTGGCTTAGGGCACTAGGTGTTAAGACGCCCCAACGGATCTAATTACTAGAGTCAAAAAGGCTACGAGGTTAAACTAGTCACCAAGGTACTCTAACATTCATTTCCTACCTTTTTACGCGAAACTCATTGCTTAGGCAAGAGGCCCGGTTACTCAGTATAAAACTTATGAAAGAAACCATTTATTCATAAACACAATTTTTTTTTCTTTTCTGTTCTTTTCTTTTCTATATATATATATTTTTCATTACTCAAGTAGTGCTACTTAGAATCAAATTGATCTCAAACAACCACAAATGCCAAAGTCAAGTCATATTTCATACCCCACAATCAAGTGTTCCATATTCACAAAGGCACAATTGACAAATCAATTTTCAAGATAGGAAAACTCAATTGGAAAGAATGTCCATAGCAAGATCCATCAATGCTTCAAAGATCACAAAATTCATCCAAATACACTCAAGAATGACATGACATAAGACATTTGAAGTCAAAATTTTTATTTCAAGCAAAAACTAGAAAAACCTAAATTCCCACCCCCACACTTAAAATATGCAATGTCCTCAATGCATGGAATAGGTGAAAATAGAAATAAAGAGATAGAGATAGAACAATAAAACCTGGGTTGCCTCCCAAAAGCGTTTGGTTTAAAGTCTTCAGCCCGACTTCCCTTTATGAATTCAACCGGGATCCTTGAGGGTTGTGGTGTAGACTCCCCTTGATGACTTCTTGAGATTGACATTTGATTGTTTAGGTGTCATGCAAGGAGCATAAGCTTTCATCACCACCTCTTCCTCGGGATAGACATTTTTCTTCATTTTCTTGGTCTTCCTCTTATTCTTTTTCTTCTCCTTGGGTTCTTCAACTTAAGACTTTTGAACTTTAATTTCAGCTTGGAGGCTGCCTTGGAAACTTCATATTCAACTTTTGAATCTTTGCATAGGAAAACTTCCATCGGAATATATGGAGATTCCTTTTTAAGAGTGTCGGGGATGACCATGTCAATATGCTCCACTTGGAGGCATTGTTGAGCAACCTCCTCTTGCCTTCTACTGCCAAATACTTTAAAAGTGATTTGGTCACCTCCTGCACCTCTCAAAGTAAGCTTCCCTTTTTCAACATCTATCAAAGCTCTCCCGGTGCTCAAGAATGACCTTCCCAAGATTATGGGAGTAGTAGGATTGGCCTCCATATCCAAAATAAGAAAATCAACCAGGAACATGAGCTCACCACCTTTACTAACTGATGACTGCAAAATTACATTGATTTTATACCTCTCTTTCTTAACTTATTGCTTTGTTTTCAAGTCAAACTTGGGTGTTTTACGTTATTTTTGTTTGCATTTCAGTTAATCGAATCCTAGACGATGAATTATGTCAATGGCAATTTTGACAATGTTATTGGACATGTACATGCGAGTCTTGGTAATTTCAGCAAAATCTGTCACTGTTCAGTCCAGCCCACTCGTGAAGGTCACCATAAATCCTTTGAGAAGATCTGGGTTTTGTGTCATATACCGTTGAAAAGATATGGAAGTCTAGTTTCTGAAGAATTTTACAGTTTGTGATTCCGAGTTTTGTGGACAAAGTTATGACAGTTTGAATACGGACTGCGCAGTCCAGAAAATCAGGAATCCGGGCTCATACTTAACAATATTGATTTGAGACTTTTTGAAAGCCCAAGGACGTTTCCAGCCTTTGAAGGAAGTTAATAGAGTATCAATTTATGATTTGAATGAATCTTTGACTATTATGATTCAATATTTCAGCTGGAGGAAATCTTTATGCAAGAGGAAACTAAAGGATTCTAATTGTACTAGGATTATATTGTTTCCTTTCATATGGATGACTTTAACCTAACCAAGGATGATATAAAAGGGGCTGGCATACACAGTAAGGGGGAGCAGACCGAGGGGAAAGACTCAAGAATCACATAAGGGCAGGATATTGGAGAGCAACATCACTAGGAGAGAAGAAAGCAACAAGGTTCTTAAAAGGGGAACCTCTTCACCAAGCTTACTTTGTAAAGGGTGTTCTTTTTCTTAAATCCTTGATGTTGTTATTTCTTGAATTGTTGATGTTTTTATATATTATGTGTGGCTAAACTCTTTACTAGGGATTCGATGTAGCCTAGCATGACTATTCTATGTCTTAATTAATTCGTTGCCAATTCAAGTTTCTAGTTTTATTCATTGTGCTTCATATATCATGTGTTGATTTAATGACTGATCACCATTATTTAGATACATGTTTGAGACAAGATTACACCACGATCAATGGGTAAACTTGATATAGCTCTTGTGAATGAATGAGATGTTGTTGAAGCACGATCCATGCATAAACACTCTTGGTTCTTGATGTTCTTCTTGCACTCAATGCATTCTTGTTTGTAATCTTGACCACAATCAATGGTTAGATAACAATTTAAGAATAGTTGATCTTGACCACAATCAATGGCGTTTCATATTTTAGATAAGAACGAACCTTAGAAACGAGAATTGAATCTTAACCAAATAAGACATAGAATAGGATTGCTATGGTGAAATCGAAATCCTAGTTTGCATTCTCTTGATTGAAAACACCCTAAATCTTTCTAATATTCTTGCACTTTCTTGATTTTCAAATTCACACAACTTCTCTTTAATTTTCAGAAATAATTTAGTTTTATCTCGAGACATTTGAATTGAGTAGAAATTGGAATTACTTGACAAATCTCCGTGGGATCGACCTCGCTATTGCATACCTATGCTATAATTGTATTCGTGCGCTTGCGAGTTAATTAAAATTACAACACTAACACATCCTCCACTATGCCAAGAGGGTACTTTATAGATCTATCCGACATTTTCAAGGACACTGTGCTTGGACTAATCTTTTTCACTCCAATTTGCTTCACAACCGACAATGCCATCAAATTGATACTAGCTCCAAGATCACACAAGGATCTCTCAATCAACGTGTTACCTATAGTGCACGGGATTGTGAAACTTGCCGGATCTTCTTGTTTAATTGGGAGCTTCTTTTGCACAATGGCACTACACTTTTCGGTTAGTGGTATCTTTTCATGCTCCTTCAATCTCCTCTTTTTGGATAAGATCTCCTTCATGAATTTGGCATAGCAAGGAATTTGCTCTAAGGCCTCGACAAAGGGGATGTTCACTTGAAGCTTTTTGAATACCTCCAAGAACTGAGAGAATTGATCATCCTTTTTCTTGTTGCTCTTTAACCTTTGAGAAAATGGAATTGGAGGCACATAAGCCTTGATTGGAGGTGCAGGATGAGAACTATCTGGCTAATCGGCCTCAGCTGCATATCGTGGCTGTGCATCTTTCACTTTCACAAGAACTGGAACAGGTCGATCGATCGGTTGGGGCTCCGATCGATCGGAATTAGCATCGGGTAAAGTTTCACCAAAAAGGCCCGATCGATCGAAAATTGTCTCTGGACATTTTTTAGCTTCTTTTCTGCACTTCTCCTCCTCCTGTACAATTTTTGCCTTTTAAGCATCTCTAGATCAGAAGCATTTTTAACCACCTTACCAATCTGGAGAGTGATTGTCATGCATTGCTCCTTCTCCTTCCCTTTTGGATTCACCTCCGATTGGCTTGGCAATGTACCTCTTTTCTATATGACAAAGTGTTAGCTATTTGCCCCATTTGTGCCTCAAGATTGCTGATGGAAGCTCCATAATTTTGCATCAAATTTGCTTAAGCTTGTAAAGTGGCATCGGTTTTGCTCATGTATTGCTCCGTCTTTGTCATAAATTGGGAGGTATGAGTTGTAAGTGTTTCTAGGCCTCCGGCTAGCTTTGAGAACATCTCATCAATATCTCTCTTCTTCTCTTGGGGCTGCACTAGATGTTGAGGATTTTGCACATTTTGAGTATTGCTCCAAGAGAAGTTGAGGTGATTCCTAAATCCCGGCTTGTAGAAGTTGGAATAAAGATCATTGCGGTGTTGATTGAAGTTGCCTCCTCCAATGGCATTCACTTGCTCACTCGAGTTAAAAGAAAAACCAATAAGACACTCCCCCATAGGATAATGTCCACAACAATAATCACAAAACATATGGGAAGGTGTGCTTTGCATATCATGCACTCCTTGAGCTTGATTTAGCGTTAATGCCTCAATCTTCTTTGCCATAATAGCCAAGGTAGACATAACTTCATCATCTCCACAAATTCCCCCTTGCTTTGGATTCCCCCTCACCGAGGACCAAGAGTTAGTGGTCTTGGCCACTTTATCAAGTAATTCCCGAGCCTTCTCTTGATTTTTGGTCATAAAAGAACCTCCCGCAGCCGCATCAATAGTCTCCTTAGTAAGCATGCTCAATCCATTATAAAAGGCTTGATATACTACCCATTCCGGAAGTCCGTGGTTTGGACAACTTCCAATGATGCCTTTAAAGCGCTCCCAAGCTTCATAAAATGATTCAAGATCCTTTTGAGCAAAAGGCATGATATCCGCCCTAATTTGCACCGCCTTGGCCGGAGGAAAGAATTTCGCCAAGAATTGCTCCACCATCTCATCCCAAGTGGTGATAGAATTGGGAGGCAAGGACATCAACCATCCCTTAGCCTTGTCCTTCAAAGAAAATGGGAATAACCTCAACAAGATAACATCCTTAGAAGCTCCGTTAATCCCAAAGTAGTGTACACATGCAAGAAAGAGCGAAGATGGACATTAGGGTCTTCATTAGGAAGACCATAGAAATTCACCGAGTTAGAGATAATGTTAATGATAGCCAGCTTGATCTCAAAATTAGTAGCATTGATAGGAGGATAGCGGATGCTTGAAGGATTTGTATCCCAAGTAGGCCTAGCACAATCCTCAAGAGAGCGAGGATCAAATTGCCTAGGGGGGTTTTCAACCTCTTCACCACCATTTCTTCCATTAGCACCTCCACCATTACCATTTCCATCATTAGCATTTAAACCACCACCTAGCTCACCAACATTCCACCTTCCTTGATTGTCTCCAACTCCTTCCATTTGATTATTAACAAGCTACCGTCTAAGATTGAGAAGAGTCCTTTCAATCTCCAAATCATAAGAAATTAATTCCGGATTAAGAGAACGTATTCCCAAGCTCATACAAGAGAAAGAAATTCTGCAAAAAAATAAAAACCAATTAACACCATTGAAAACCTAATTTGACACAAAAAACAATCGCCTCAATCCCCGGCAACAACGTCAAAAACTTGATATGGATTTAATTGCATGCTCACAAGTAATAAAGAGATGAGTAAATTATCGTTTCCACTAGGGATGTATTGGCAATAGAAATCAGTGTCAAACAAGCAACAATTATGCAAATTGGGTAAAAGAATGAGTAGTTGGTTTTGATTTTAACTAAACTAATTAAAAAGAACAAAGAAAAGTCAAACACAAGTATGTAATCGAAGATGGAAAGCACTAGGGTACTTAATTTCACCTCACCTATCCAATTCAATGCCCTTGGTCCCTTAAATCCTTAATTCATCTCTCAATAATGACTATCAATTTCCCAACTTATTCAATGTTTTATTCCTAGATATATCAAACATATTTTCAATATAAATCCCTGTTATTCCTAACAATCGGATTAATATATCAAAAACCCATTAAGAACTATGGAAATCATTTAGCGACTGCATAAGTCACAAACCTATATTCCTATGGTTCATGCACCCTATGTCATCTATGGCTTGAGACAAACCCTAGATATCTCCTTCCGGTCTCAATCTAGGAAACAAAGCAATTGAATGGTGGCCAAACATCCAAAAGCATTAAGCAAACCCATAGACAATCAATAAGAGAGAGAAATCAAGAAATAAGGAAACCAAGTTTATTGAATCTTCAAGGTTTGGTTACATTAAGACCCTGGTAAAGAAATCTAGCCACTCATGGAAGAAAAATACATCATTAAACAAAGGAAATCAACCATAGAAACTAGGGTAGAAAAGGAGAGAGAAAACCCCCTTGTAGACCATCTTCTTCTCCAATCTCCAATGGTGGCTCCAAGCTCTTTGATAGGTACGATAATACCTATTATTTTTTGGTAGAAATCTCCCCCTATTAAGCTTCATTTTGATAAATAATGAGTGTATTTATGTGTTGATTTGAATTTTGATAGGTTGATTGCGGTTTGGATGAAAAGCGACGGAAAAGGGGTTGAATTGGAGAAAATGTCCACCGACCTTCGTGTATTCAAATAGTCATAACTTTCTGTCACGTTATTGGAATCAAGCGAAATAAAAGGCATTGGAAACTAGACATCTCAAGATTTCCGTAGACTCTAAAATCATGCAAATCAGAGGTCATATGGAGAATTTATGGTCATTTGAAGATTCCTAGGGTAGAGCTGGAAATTTTGGTGAAGCGTGCCTAGTCGCAACATTTGTGCACGCCCAGAATCACTTCTGTACGCCCAGTCCAGAGAGCATTTGATGTGAAGATGATTGAAAGTATGTACCACGCCTAGGATTGCGCCTAGGCGTGGTACGCCTTGGCGTGAATTCAACACACCTAGGCGCACAAAACAGCTTTTGGGCAAGTTTTAATTCGCGATTTGCCCTAGCCGCAGAGAACTTTTGGACTTCGAACAGATTTTCTGGAGAGCGAAAATAGAGGGGGAAGGTGATTCTTGGAGCTAGGAGGAGAGATTCTTCAGCTCAACTTGGATCTACTCAACTTATTGGGTTTATTCATGCTTTTCTCATCTATCTTCTTGTGTTTTTCTCTCTCTTTATGTGTAACTAAACCACTTTTGCCAAGGCTAGGATGAAGCATTGGGTTTGATGACTCTGTTTATGACATGATTTACATATATATGAGTTCATTTGGGTATAAATCTTGTGTTTCTATGTTTGATTGCAATTTCTTCATGCCTGTTGTGTTTGGCCAACACTTTAGGTTTTTGGATGAAATTGTTTGGAGAATTTGCTTAGACAATAATATGTCAAGTAGATTATGCTTCTTGAAACTCTTGATTATGAATATGTCTCCCTTAAATTAGGTGACAATTTGTATGAATCCTAATCTCCTTAGAACTTCATGAATTCCTATGCATGTTTAGACCAATAAGATGGCTAGAATGTATTTAGGAATATCCGACCTAAACCAATAAGATGGCTAGTAATCGATTATAGGGAGGTTTGGCTTAAGTGCGCTAAAACCGACTTAGGTACGGATTCGTTATGCCCGAATTAGCAAATATGTGTGTGAATTTGTCTCTTTGCAAGTCATTTCCCAAGGGGGATTCCGAAGCCTTGGTGTTTATCTCATATTCATTAACTCATTTCATTCGTATTACTTGCATTAGTGTAATTTGCATCCTTATTCCAAGAAAATACCAAAAACACTTTACTATTTGCTTGTCTTAGTTTAATTACCAAACCAAACAATCTTGAGTTGAACTTTACTTTTGTTTGCATTGTCCATACATACATACAAGTATACATTTGGATTAGACATAACACCGTCCCTGTGGATTCGACCCTTGCTTATCATTGTGCTGTAGTCGCCGACTAGTACACTTGCTAGTAAGGTTAAATTTAGACCCAACACTCTTCAATGGTGGTAGAATGTGTGTGAATCTCCCTAAACTCCTATGTCGTTTCTCATACAAGTTGGGGGTCATTTTGGTTCGGACCCACTTGAATTCGGAGTTTTTTCACGAAATTTGTTATGTTATGAATAGTAACTCTGATTGATCGAAAAATATTTTCGATCGATCTGAAATACAATATGGAATTTTTGAACTTTACATGGCCCGATCGATCGGGATCCAATTCCGATCGATTGGGATTTGCCTCTGCTATTATTTTCTCCTTTCTTCAATCTTTGATCCGATTTGACTTCTTTTCGTCCGATATGCTCCTAGGCGCCTTCAATGTGCAAATATACAATTCTTAGGTAATATCAATCCTCAATTTACTCAAAGAACCATGAAATACAATGTAAAGGGTGCATAATTATATGTATATAATTAGCACAACAGCTGACGTGTGAGGGTTATTGTTGGTACAAACAAGAACACAAGCAAAAAAACAATCAGATAATTGTTGGTGAAAAAAAGGCTTGTGACCCATCGAACGATGTTGATGTAACCTCATTTGAGTTTATCTAAAAAGTACTTCTAAGAGTTTTAGGTGTTTGGATGATAGGAGCTAGAGTAAAACAACACGAATGCACATTATGCAAAAACAACACACACGCGCTGTCGTCGCCGTCCGCCCCTTTTATGTGGATGTGGATTGTAGCATCCAAGGTATTGTCCGCTTCGGGGTACGATGCTGGTTTTCTTACCCTCCCCCTCACGGTTTATCTAGAAAATATTCTTATTTTCTCACCTCTCCTAGAGTAGAACCCATAACCTCTTTAGTTATGGAAAATCAGCACACATCTAAGAGAGGTTATGTGTTCTAACTCTAGGAGAGGTGAGAAAATAAGAATATTTTCTAGCTAAAACCATGAGGGGGAGGGTAAGAAAACCGCATCGTACCCCGAAGCAAACAATACCTTGGATGCTAAAATATGCATCCACATCTTTAAATATTTACAAATGAAGAAGATAACAAGAATGAAGAGGAAGAAGAAACAAGGGTTGAAGAGAAGAAGAATACAATTGAACAGTAGTTTATTAATTCAAAATCATGCAAATACAATGACTACAAGATGATGGGATGACATAAGCAGTCTTACATGACAAGATTGGTACTAACGTAAATAAGATGATGGGCCAAAATACAAGACCCAAATAAAGACTGAAATAAAAGTTCAACCTAAGAACAAAACAATAACTGAAAATAAACAATAGGAGCCCAATAGGAAATAAAAGGTAGCCTATAAGATGGAGGCTTATGACCTAAAGGGCACAAATTGAAGAAGAATTGTGCAATGGAGATAAGGCAGCAGACAGGAGTATGCTATCAGCCCCTCCAAGTTGAACAGGGTTGATGTGAGTAATTCAAGCTATCACACAAGTTCAACTTGCTAATTAAGTGTTGAAGACGAGGAGCAGACAAAGCTTCGGTAAGAAGATCTACCGACTGGTTGTTAGTCTTGAGGTATGCTACTTTGATAAATCTTCTTTGAATCTTTTCTCTAACGAAATGTAGTCAATTTCTATATGCTTTGTCCTTTCATGGAATACTGGATTGTGAGCAATGTGAATAGCAGTTTGGCTGTCATAGAAAAGTGTCATAGGGTAGCTTGGTTTAATGTTGATTTCGTTGGGAAGACTAGCAATGGCTTTATACTCTATCTTTGTAGAGGATTTTGAGACATTGGTCTACTTCTTGGATTTCAATGAGATTAAAGAATCTCCCAATTTGACACAGTAACCTATGACATACTTTTGATTGTCTATGCAGGAAGCCCAATCCGTATCACAATAAGCATTAGTCTACAATTGGTTAGTGGCAGCATAGAAAATTCCTCTTCGTATGGTGCCTTTAAGATATCTAATTATTCTTTGACCTTTAATTAAATGTATATATGTGGAAATTTTCAAGTATTGACCAAGAGTGTTAACATAATAACTAATGTCAGGTCTTGTAAGTAACTGGGCTCCTTCATGTCATGCGTCGCATATATATATATATATATATATCAACTTTATCAGACAATTTAAGCGATCTCATGTAGAAAAATCCCAATTGATCAAAGAAATTAAGTTATGACTGTTAGAACAATCCCAAATATGTAAAACTGAGTTTCATTTTATTACAATTCCAAATATGTCTCAATAATTTCGATCATATTTGGTACATTTATTATCATTCAAACTAAAATTAGCAAAAATAAATACTAACATAAGACACAATATTGGAAAAATGAAGACAGAAAATAATGTTGCCAACTGTAAAACCACATCTTAATAAGAAAGAATCAATTAGAGCTCTCCTTCATCTAACGTTTTATCATCTGTAGAGCAACTTTTGGTTGATCCCATGGAACATTGTGTCTAGCGTCATAAATCTGATATAGAGTAAATCACCAAAATTATACTGTATTAGATACTATATATTGATGCATATGTATAAACACATTCACAAACCTTGGTGAAAGTTAGAGATTCATGTCTAGTCATCAATCCTGAATTATTTCATTCAACTTAAAATGTAACAACTTCAGATTTTACAAATTCTTCTTTCTCATGCCATTCCATATTTAAGACCCATCGAAAATTTCCTGATCAAATAAAAACACCAACATACATAAAATAAATTATGAGTAAGACACTTGTATTGCAGTGTAAAATTTATCAAGCCAATTGCAAATAAGATCACTCCCTCTTGCATAAATAAGGGCTTTGATTTCATCTTAAAGTAGAGTTGGAATTTCCACTTCAAGATTTTTTGCCCAATCCTGCTTAAGTGCATTATATGCAAGCATACTCAACAAAATAAATTCTCTATCCAATGCACCTAGAGCATCTTTTATTGATTACGCATTCATAAATCGTGTCAACCTAGAGTAGTCACTTGTAACTTGATGATTCTTTGTAATGTCCTTAGACTATATATATACACACACCACCAACGCATTCAAGTTTAATTTCAAGTTTCAAAATTTATGTTTGTAAGGGATATATATAAAGACATGATTGTCTTTGGATTTCTTACATTGATATCTCTGGTATCAATAATTTTTTTGAGTATTAAATCACAAGAATTATACGCGTCCAAACAAGTAGTATCATTACCTATGCCTAACAACAAAGAAACATTCACAAACTATTAATCTCATACATTTAATTGTGTAACTACTTTTAATTAGTTCAAAAAATGCTAAGAATATATTTAAGAACCTATTCTCTCTTCTAGATACCAAATGTCCTAACAAATGCAACAAACATGTGCAAACAATATAAATTTTTTAAAAACAAGTAATTGGAGTAAAAAATAATATGCACGACAAGTTTCTATGTGTGATTCACATTGTGGATTCAATTTCTTTATTTCACGATACTGCTCGAGCGTAATTAAACTCTCAGAGTTGAATTTTAGAATTTGTGAGTCTATTATCAACAACGAATCCTTGTAAAAGTACAGAGTTGAACAAATTTAATGAAAATAACATGAAAAATTATTGATAAGTCAAAGAAATACCTTAAGATTTATATGAATTCCCTTTTTTTTTTCTTTATTTCCTTTTTGTATCTGAGAAGCCAGAGCAGGAGCATAGTGGCCAACATAAGATTGTCCAATTATAAAAAAAAATCGTTGTTAACAAAATCATGATATAGTTTAAAGAATTCCTGTCGCTGTAAGAAAATAAAATACAATGTCAATTATCAAATTTTATTAAATGAATTAAGAATATATAAGATGAGAGGAAAATTAAACCTGCAAATAATGATACAAATCATTTCTGCTACTAGTTGGATCGTGTCTTATATCATTATTGTCAGAAGTATAACTTAAACCTGTTCCATAGGTTGGTCAACATATATAATGTTTGTTACCTATATCAATTATAATATGTTTAAAATATGTAGATTATAATACGCTTATTTAAAAAATAATAAGAAACTCATGATATAGTGGTATAAATTCTTGAAGATTTCTAGTTAGAGTAAGATTCAAGTTCTCCCTCACACCTAAAGTTGTATTCATGACTAAATGACATGTCAATGAATACAATATTTTGAAGATTACATATGTTTTTTTTTTAATCTTTGACCATTAAACTATAAACATGTGAGTCAATTTCAACAAACAAACAACATTTTAACATTTATTTAATTTGGCCTTTTAGATAGTGGAATAATATTAATGACAAAGTACCATATCCCAACCATAATCATTCTATTTTAGATAGAGGCTATCTGAGCCATATTCTTCGATATGAAAAGGATCATTTTCGTTAAATATTGAAATTGCACTATTGCCTCCTGGCTCTTCGATCAACCATATCACAACTGGATCTTCTTTACTATTTCGTGATGTAAAGAAGTAGTAGAACATCCTACAAAAACAATAGCAAAACCTTTTACATTGATTGTATGTGTCAAAATTACATAACATCTCGCACTTATTTGTGAAACAACAACAAGAAGATTACTTGATTAATGATTACCTTACATCTGGACTATGTGGAAGGCTTAAGTAACTGACATGACGAGTAAGGTCATCAAGTGAAGCGTACATAGTAGGAAGACAAGGAAACTTAAATTCTTTGTCAACTGAAGAGTTATCCTTGAAGATGCTAACCTCATCTTCAGGGATCAAGGTAGTTGATCTTATTAGGTTTTCTTCTTGTTTTCTGGATCAAAATGACCATCGTTGTTGAAGAAGGAATCGAATGATTAGTATATCCAGGGGATGATATGACGATGAATTCAAAGAGAAAAAGAGAAATAAAAATGACAATTGAAGCCATGACTGTTTATTTGTTTGTCTATAAGGAGCATCTGCATATGGGGTATTTATAGGGATTCTCGCATACGACATACATACATTCTCATTTCCATAAAAGAACAAATATACATAAATGAACTTTTTTTATACATATATGACAATTGTAATTCAATTTTTTTATACATATATAAATTACATGTTTAACAATATATGATTATACTTTTTTTCCTTGTTCTTGTTATGATTAGTTGGCGAACACCTCCAATATTTTAATTGTTGCATTGATAAGATTCTTTTTTTCTTGTTTTTGGTATTAGTTGGTGAATACCTCCAATGTTTTAATTGTTATATAATTTTAAACTCTAATTTCTTGGATCCCTCCATTCTCTTTAGATGCCTTGAGAAATGATTGATTTTGCTTTTCTTATTGAATGATTAGGTGAAAAAAGAGTGATAGGGTTATAATATGAACAGTCAGAAGTCATAACATGTTTTTAAAATAATATACAAAGGTTCAAGTTGGATTTATAAAATATATATATTAAAAATTCACATTTATCTCTCAACAAAGCTGGCGCTCATAAGATATTGATAAAGATTGGTGGAAGTAAGGTGTATTGCAAAAAATTTATAGTATTTTACTCAATAAATATAATTATGGGGTTAAAACAAGGATGGATGAGGGTTACTATATGCTAGTAGCTCTATGTTTGTACTCCTAGGTTTTGTAATCCATTCTCAAATCATAGTTTTGTTAATGTCTGAACCATATGTTTGGATAGGCAAGTGGACGACCTAGAATTTTCCAAAATCCTAGCTCAATAGCCAGTGAGAATTTATAGATGAATATTCATTGATAAGTGAGTATTGCACTGAAAAAATAATACAAAACGCGAGGGACATACTCAAAATTGTAGCCCATAAAAAGGACAAACCAAATAATCAAATATTACACATAACGAAGAAAAAAAAATCATGGTCCATCTCCCATATACCCCATACACAACCAAAAAACTAAGCCACAAAAGCCCACCATCATGCACAACCCAAATCTTACAGCAAGCCCACCACCAAACCTTCAACGAGAGGTTTTCAAGCTTGGAGACTTGTGAGCACACTATTCAGTATTTTAAGCCAACAAAGCTAAACCCTCTATATCATAATCTTTGCCTTTTATTGCATAACGATTGTCCTTCACATGCAAAGATTTTGTTCTTCTGATACAAGAAAAAAGACTAATTTCATATAAATTATAAATAGCAGAGAAAGGATACCACAAAAGAATGAGAAGGAGAAGAAAAAGAGACCAATAAATTCCTAGTATTTATCTCCTTATTTGTAATTTCTCTGTTTTGACTCCATCTGGGTTATGTTTATTTGTTTGATTGCAGTCCTGATTCCTTTGACTGAGTTTAGAGAGCTAGGGATCATGAAGAAGTAAGATGTCAAGATAGACATCAAATTTCTTGATATTCTTTATACAGCTTCAAGACAAATTCTTGTTGTTATCAATAAAGATTATCACCACTGAGCACGCAATCCCCGTCCTTATGTTATGTTTACTATTGAGATCCTTGTCTGTTATGTTTTTTTGCCTTTGAGGTGTATTTCATAAATGTGTGAATTTTTTTAGAGAGTCTTAGATATTTTTCAATTTCTGTGGGTGTACATATATTAGTGTGTAGTTGGAAAATAGTTGGGTGAAAATAAAGCTTATAAATAGACACATACCAAGTTAATCCATAGAGCCAGCCAAGCCCATCACAACCACAACATGTATAGTAGAAGAGAAATCTACAGCCCAAGCTAGTAGTAGCATAAGAATCAGCCCAAAGACCAGCTAAGCCATCACAACCACAACATGCATAGTAGAAGACAAAAGAAAACTCTAGAGCCCAAGCTAGTAGTGACTTGAATCCCAACAAAGCCATCATTAGTAGGACTGCACAAAACATGTTTATAACGTGACCCAACCCGCGAACCCGATCCAACTCGTCAAGACCCTACCTTACCCATATGATTTAGGGTTATATATAGGTTAGAAATGTCTAACCCGAACTTAACGTGGGGTCAGATGAGGTTTTGAAGTTTTTTTAACATGTTATGACCCGACCCGACCCTATTTAGGATTAAACTACATAGTTTATACTTATATAAATATACCAATATATGAATACACGGTTTAGTTTTATTCCATGAGATAAGTATGACTTCATCGCAAGAAAAATTTACTTAATATTAAGCTATGGCCCCCAATGTTTCACGGATGATCTTTGTTTCCTTTAATTTTTTAAAAGTTTTTGTAAATTTTATTGGAACCATTGTGTGATTGGTAAAATAAAAGAATATATAGACTAAGTCACTAATTAAAATGCATCATTTGCATTACTTGATTAAATTTATCGTTTTAAACATGTAGAATCAAAACTTGCATAAGACAATATATAATACATAAGACCCAAAATATGAATACACGTAATTTATATATATTGTACCTACATATGTTCACACCCGACCCAACCTATATGTTCGAACCCGACCCAACCCAACCCAAAATGAGGTCGATTGAGGGTTGAAGGAACCCTCACCCGAACCCATGCGGGTCGGATGGGGATTCTCTCCAAACTCGACACGACCCATATGCACCTTTAATCATTAGCTAAGTGAAGCCCAAAACATGACCCACAAGAGCAAGGCAAAAGGGAGTACAACCCGTTGGACAACTTGCCACCAGACTGGGCAACTCAAATCAAACATTGAAATTCCAAGTGCCATGCCCCTTATACGCAGGCTCAATACACTATAACCCGTAAAAGATAATGAAACAACCCCAAACCCTTAAAGCCCAACTCTAACCTTTTAGTGATTCTTCTATACATTAAAAATAGGATTAATTAGTGATGACGTGCAAATCTGGTTTGGCTTGGTTTGCTAACGTCTTAATTGGGTCTAAACTAAGCTAGTGGCAGTGCTGCTGGTGAATATATCTGAACTGAAAGATGAACAAATGTAAGCTAAGGAGTCCAACCTAATGTGTTTTCTTTGGGAAAGACATTGATACTTAAGTCAGAAAAGCATGGAGAAGAAGAAGACTAAGAACTTGAGAAACCAAAGGTCTTAGCAAGAAAGTAAGAAAGTGCAGAAAAATTGTGAATGAATTAATTTACTTAAGTGGAGTGCCTTTATATAGTGATGAACTAATTCCAATACCTGAGGGAGTTGGAGCCCTATCTTCTATTTGATTTAGGAGACGTTCATCCTTTTTCTTTTAATTAGGGTAGGAGTCTTCTTGTTAAAGTCCTATATTATTTTAGAGAACGTCAATATTGTAAATCGAGATGGGCTTCTCGGTCCCGAGATAGGCTTCTCAGGATCGAGGTAAGCCTTGGTTGATATGTGATACCTTTAAAACTAAAATGAGGTAAAATTCCAAAGATATACCTGTGAGAGGTAATATTTTCTCATCTCGGCAATGCTACGTGTTTGCCTTTGGTTGGTGGTTTGAAACTGGTATCATCATATGCCGCCTAGACCTGCGCTGAACAGAACCTATTTGGCAGTTCGGAGGTCTGATCATTACTTTTCGATTTTGATATCTATGGCCAAGATCGGAGGGTATGAAGAGTATCCTAATCTCAATCGTTTTACCGATATGCTTTTTCCTCTAAATAGTCAAGAACCTATCATTTTCACTACGATGTTACCTTTCAACTCCTTGAGATTGAGGAATGTTTTACGCTCCAAGCAACCTTCTTCCCGAGCAACCTACTACTTGTACCGAGCAAGCATTCCATTTCTTTGAGGTACATAAAAATGTCTTATACTTCTCATTCCAATATCTCCAACAATATCTTAGAGGATGCCCTAGCCTTAAAGTCTAACGAATCTGGTGAGTCTTATGAGGCTTCCTCATCTGGCGAGGAGAGTTCTGCTCATATGGCGGGGGTGAAAGAAATAGAAGTTTGTCATGCTAACGACAACCTCTGTAAAGGATATAAAAAGATAGGCCACGAGAAACCTTGATGGTTTACGATGTAGATTTACTAATGAAGAGGTTTAGGAGTTTGGAAGGCAGTATGAGATCCCTTTCCCCTATAGGTCTGTCCCTATGTAAGTCTCTCCTTTTGATCCTCGCCATAGGGAGTTTTCTCGGTCCCATCACTACAATATGGTGCTTTGATTATTACGACATTTGTCCAGCTGTTCTCACTCCTAATTCTTAGATCTGTGTTGGTATTATTTTGCACGTCTGTGACTTCACCAATCTCGGAAGAGCGTTTATTTTCTATCTTACCCCCTCTTTTTTTGGTTTTCTAAGTTGTATTTCTTTTCAGCAGATATGGCCAAATTTAGGAATATATGGATATGTAGGTTCCTCAACCTCAGGCCTCGAAGAGGAAATCCAAGAATGTTGATATTGGTCCGAGCAAGAGGGGCCGTGGTGGAGGGAAAAATATTATCTTTTCTCATCCCGACACCTCTTCTTGTTCAGTAATCCTTTTTGCAGATATGGCAAGCATGGAGGATTATGTAAGCATGTTCAACATTGGGGCTTCTAAGGGCAAGAAGCACGACATTGGTAAGGGAAACCGAAAGAAACCGAATTCGAAGCATCCCCGAAAGAATACCACAGGAGAGACTTCAGCCACAGCAAATGCACTTAACGCCCCTACCAACGTCCGTACTACGGTCAAGGTAACCCAAATGGGCCCAAACCCCCCGATTTTGCCAAAATACCTCTTCCAGTGACCCAACTCCCCCGAAGGATGGACATTGAAGATCTCACCATTCATACACCGAATTGGGACGTTCTGGTGAGTGACTCTGCCAATAACCCAACAATCGTCGGTAGGATGATTGTGAAGGCTCCGACTCCAGTTGATTTTAGCCGATATGAGGCTCTTGATTTATCATACAAAGTGTCTGAGCTGAATGTTGCAGCTATGAAGGTATGTTCACTTTCACTTAACTTCGGTTCAGTCTTTTTCACTTGGACTATTTTTATGAATTGACTTGTTCCTAAAGTAGTGAAGTCCACCTTCTTGCATGTGCAGGTAGTTTTCTTTCTCGCCACATTGCCTAGAGGAATTGCAAACTTGACTCACAATGAAACAACAGCAATTGAATGAGCCGAAGCAGCTGCGTTGGCAAAAGTTAAGGTTGAAGCTGAGCTAGAGACATTTCGGGCCGAACTAACCGAGAGAACTGAAGCACAAGACGCTGCTAATGCAAGAGAGTTGAAGTATCGTAAAGAGAAATCAAGGCTTGAAAGCGAGGTTGCTAGGCTTTCACAAGTTGCTGAGGTTGAACGAGTGAAGGCGATTGCCGAAGGCAAGACTTTGGGGGTTGAAGCCTTCAAAGCTTCAGAGGAGTTCAAATTGACTCTTCATCAAGAAGAATACCTCGGTAGCCGAGGCACTTTCAAGATGGTCAGAAGGGCTTTGATTGACGCAAGACAAGACCCCAGTATTCTTGATAAGCTTTGCCCGATTTTGATAGGAAAGATGGTTTAGAGGAATCTAAGGAGGAGATATATGCTGAACTCGCCAAAGAAGAGGAACTAACTCGTCGTACCGAGGAGGATGATTCTGAAGGTGATTTTGATGATGAGGATGAACCTCCTTCGATTGACCTTACCATAATTGCATCTGACAAAGATCCCCATCATACCATCCATACTGAAGGAGGTTCTCCCATCCGATCAACTGAGCAAGGTGAAGTTCGTCCCTTCACTCTAGAGGATGTTCCTCCTCCACATCCTTCTGAACATATCCAGCCTGAAGCTAACTTGCATGAGCCTTTAGAGACTAAACTGCCCCCTTCAACTGAAGATGTTTAACTCTTCTTTTTTTTTGACATATCGTCTCATGTATGAACTATTTAGTATCATTTTGTAATGATATTTCTCTTTTTATGTTCAGTTCTTTCCACTTTGATTTGTAAAAAATTTTGTGAGTGCTCGAAGTGTACTTCATTGCCTAAAGTTATTTCTTTGGCTGAAGTAGAATCTTTTGCTAAAAAACCTTCCATAACCTAAGTGTACTTCGCGGGTGAAGTACCTTTTGTATCTGAAGGATTGGCTTCAGATGAAGTACACTTTAAGGCCGAAGTATACAATTTAAGACTTAGAAATTTTTCTGTTTTCGGAGCCGAAGTGGCCTGATTGGAGAGGAGGGTCTAATGGGGCCGAAGTGGCCTAATTTTGAGACATAGAAGTTTTTCTAAGTATTTGGGCCAAAGTGGCATTATTGGACCGAAGGGTCTAATGGGGCCGAAGCGGCCTAATTTTGAGACTTAGAAATTTTTCTAAGTATTTGGGTCGAAGTGGTCTTATTGGACCGAAGGGTCTAAGTATGTGGGCCGAAGTAGCCTTATTGGACCGAAAGGTCTAATGGGGCCAAAGCGGCCTAATTTTGAGACTAAGAAGTTTTTCTAAGTATTTGGGCCGAAGTGGCCTTATTTACCCATTGGGAGGATTTATGTGACAACTTCTGAACTGTTGTTTTATTAAGCCAATGAAAAAATAACAACTCTTTAAAAGAAATTAATGTTTGACTAAATAAAATATCTGCGTAGATTGTCAGCATTCCAAGGATGCGTCTTCTTCCCAGGGTTTTCTGGGTCTTCAATCCGGTAAGTTCCTTCCTTGAATACTTCAATTACTTTGTAAGGTCCATCCCATATCTCCCCTAGCTTTTCTGGGTGCTTTCTTGCTGCTTCCTTCTTTCTTAGGACAAGGTCCCTTAGGGTGAACTTTCTTTCTTTGACCCTTCAGTTATAATACCGGGTCGTCCTCTGCTTATATGCAGTAGTTTTGATTAGATCCTCTTATCTAGCTTCCTCAACCAGTTCTAAATTGTACAGGAGTGCCTCATTATTCTCCTAAATATTGAAGTTAATGATCATTGTCGTTGGGATTCCAATTTCTACTAGTATCACGGCTTTGGAGTCAAATTCCAGGGAGAAGGGTGTTTCTCTGGTAGAAGTCCGTGCTGTGGTTCGGTAGGACCATAGCACACTTGGTAGTTCTTCAACCCATCTTCCTTTGGCAGTACCTAGCATTGTCTTCAAACCTTGTAGGATCACTCGGTTTATCACTTCGGCTTGCCCATTAGCTTGTGGGTGACTTACCCAGGTGACTTTGAGATCAACCCCCAAGTTTCACATAACTTCTTCATCTTTCGTCCTACAAATTGTCTGCCGTTATCAACAATAAGGGCCCTTGGTATCCCATCTCTACAGACAATGGTTTTCCAGATGAAGTCTATTACCTTATTCCCTGAAATAGTTGCAAGTGACTCCACTTCTATCCACTTAGTGAAGTAGTCCATGGCTACTATCAAATATACCCTTTGACCCGATACTGGAGGGAATGGACCAAGAAGATCCATACCTATTGAGCAAATGGACAATGACTCTGAATGGGCACCATCTGACTAGGAGGAAGGTGGGGTACGTTGGAATGCCTTTGGCACTTATCACATTTTTGAACAATTTTTTTGGCATCTAACACCATCGTAGGCCAGTAGTATCCACAACGTAGCACTTGATAACTCAATGTTCTTCCTCTTATGTGACTTCCACAAATTCCTTCACGCACTTCCCTTAGGGCATAATCAGGGAAGTGTGAAGGACCTTCTGTATAACTCTCCATTGATCAAAGTATATCTTGCTACCCTTTTCTTGAGACTCTTCACTTCATTCCTATCTTCAGAATGTTTCACTTCAAGTAGGAATTCTTTGATCTGGTCCTTCCAACTCGATTCAGCTTCAACCTGAGCAACTTCTAGTTCAGCCGAAATACTTCGTTGAGGAAGTACTTCAATTCTGACTGAAGTAGGCCCTCTGGCTGAACAGGCTGAAGCTAATCGAGCAAGGACATTTGCTTTTGCATTTTCTTCCCTAGGTATTCGATTGATCTCTACCTTGAGAATCTTGGCCAGCAATTTCTTTACCACAACTAAGTACTTGACCATGTTGGGCCTCTCGCCTCATAGTCCCCCTTCATCTGCTTAGTCACTAGCTAAGAGTCACTATTGATCATTAAATTTTTGACTTCAAGTTTGGCAGCCAATCTCAATCTAGCTAGTACTGCTTCGTACTCTGCTTCATTATTGGAGGCTTGGAAGTGAAAGTGCAAGGCATGCTCTATACATATGCCCCCCAGACCAAAGAGAAGTACTCTAGCTTAGCTACTTTCTTGATTGGAAGAACCATCAACGAAAAGGTTCCATTTTGGGTAGTCCTCTTCGATTGGTGTTACTATGGTTGGTCGAAGACATTCAACAACAAAATCTGCTAAGGCATGAGCCTTAATCGCCTATCTTAGTGTGTACTGAATGTCAAACTCACTCAACTCTATGGACCACTTTATCAATCTTCCTGATGTATCCGGCTTCTGAAGTATGTTCTTCAATGGCTAATCAGTAAGAACTACTACGGTATGGGCTTGGAAGTAGGGCCTTAATTTTCGAGCAACAGTAACCAAGGCTAAAGCAAACTTCTCTGCTTCAGTATAGCGAGTCTTAGCATCCACCATGACCTTACTGACATAATATACTGGCTTTTGTATTTTATCTTCTTCTCGGATAAGGACTGCACTTACTGTATGATCTGTCATAGCAAGGTATAAGTACAAGACGTCTCCTTCTTTTGGACATGTTAGTAGGGGAGGATGTCTGAGGTATTCCTTCAAACCCTCAAACGCCCTCTGACATTCTTCAGTCCAATAAAATTCCTTGGCCTTTTTCAAGGCCTGGAAGAAGGGTCTACACCTATCTCCTGACCTAGAAAGGAATCTCCCAAGTGCTGCTGCTCTTCCCGTTAATCTCTGAACCTCCTTCGGAGACTTTGGAGTCTCCATCTGAAGTATGGCTTCTACCTTTTCTGGGTTCACTTTGATTCCTCTACTGGTGACAAGGAAGCCAAGGTGTTGAAGACTTTCTAAAGATATGAAGGATGATCTTTAGCCCTTCTACTCTTCACGACCATGTCATCCACATATGCTTCTAAGGTTTTCCCTATCTGATCAGTAAAGACATGGTTTACCAAACTCTGATAAGTGGCACCAGCATTCTTAAGTCCGAAGGGCATAACTTTATAGCAATGTGTCCCTTCTGGAGTTATGAATGAGGTACTCTCCTCATCTTTTGGGTTCATCTTGATTTGATGGTACCCTGAATAAGCATCCAAGAAGCTAAGGAGTTCGTGGCCTGACATTGCATCCACCAATTGATCAATCTTGGGAAGAGGATAACTGTCCTTGGGACAGGCCTTGTTTAGATCTATGAAATCAATCTGGGTACTGAACCTCTCGGATGAAGCCAGCTTCAAGTAACTTCCTGACTTCTTCCTTGATAGAGATTTGTCTTTCTAGGGTGAAATTACTCTTCTTCTGCTTTATCGATTTAGTCCCCAGTATGATGCTCAAATTGTTGGAGATAACTTCCCTACTAATCCCTGGCATTCGTGCGCATTCCATACGAATTTTTTAATGTTAGAGAAGAGGAGCTTGGTTACCTCCTCAACTAACTTTTTATTTAACTGAGACCCAAGGAATAGCTTTTTAGTTCCTTCTTCCACGGTTATAAGAAGAAGCGCATCAGTTACTCTTCTTCTTCTTATCTTTCAAATCAGTGTAGTACATCATTCGAGCTAAGTTCTGGTCCCCCTTCACTTCTCCTACCCTATTAGAAGTTGGGAACTTCATTTTGAGGTGGTAAGTAGAGACCACTGCCCGAACCTTATGCAACAATGGCCTGCCGATGATGGCATTATAGGGGGACTGTATATCTACTACCAAAATATCGATCATATGCATAACCGTTCTTGGGTAGGTTCCCAGAGTAACTGGTAGGGATATGACTCCCTTGGGTATTATGGATTCCCCAACGAATCCATATAGAGGAACTGAAAAGCTCTTCAATTTATTTTCTGAGATCTTCATCTCTCTGAAGGCATGATAAAATAAGATATCTGTCACACTACCATAGTACACCAGAACCTTTTTCACCGTGAAATTTATGATGACTGCTTCTACTACTATGGCATCATCATGTGGGTCCTGGATATCTTCAGCATCTTTTTCTGAGAAAGTAATTTTTTCTTCATCCCTTCTCGGCTTCTTTCTTTCGTTACTTCATTAATTCGAGCATAAGCACTTCTAGCCAAGGAGCTTACTCCTCTTGCGGCCAAACCTCCTACAATTACTCCAATTGTTCCAGCAGTCCCCCTTTGGTGACGAGGAGACCTATCCCTTATTCTTTGTCTCCTTGGGTCATCATCCCTATCGTTACCATCGGTTATTCTCCTCTTTTCTTCTTTATCTGAAGTGAACTGCTTCAGGTAGCCTCTCCTAATGAGACCTTTAATCTCATCCTTGAGATGCCTACATTCTTTAGTGTCATGGCCATGATCCCTATGGAACAGACGATACTTATCTGAAGTACACTTTTTGGTCGGACCCCTCATTTTCTTAGGCCACTTCGATATATCTCTATTGCTTACTTCAAGAAGGATATTATGCAATAAATTATTAAGAGGAGTGTAAGAACTATACCGTGGGATTGGACCCTGGTCAGTCTTCCTACTGGATTGATCATCCTTCCTCTTATCACTTTTCCCTTCTACTCTTCCTTGCTTCTTGCTTGGAGCGGTAAGTCTTTCTCAGTCTTTCCCAAGGCGCTCGAGCCTTTTTTAGCAGGGGCCGAGGAATAAGAGAACTGGGAAATTTTCATTATGTCTTCTGACTGCATGAACTTATCCCCCTAGCGTAGAGTTCTCTCATGCTCTTCGGGCATTTTTTTGTCAATGAACGTACATACACTTCATCCTTTACCGTCCTTACCAAGGCTGAAATAGCCACTTCTACCTGGACATATGGGATTTCCAAACATGCTTTGTTGAACCTAGCAAGAAATGATCGAAGTGATTCTCCAGGCTTATGGTCAAGATTCATCAGGTCTAAACTTGTCATTACCGTCCTACGTGCGGCGGAGAAGTGAAGCACGAGTTTTTTGGACAAGACCCCAAAATTAGTCACACTATGTCTTGGTAATTGATTGAACCAAGTTCTTGCTGGCCCGAAAAGGGTTGATGGGAAGATCTTACACATTATGAGGGCATTTGCCCCCTGACACTCGATCATTGATTTGAAACCTTGGATATGGTCACAGGGGTCAGCCAACCCTTCATACTTCTCCAGTTTTGGAACAACAAGGTGACGAGGCATTTCAGCTTCAAGTATTTTTGGGGATAAGGGGGTTAACGTACTGTCCCACACTCCCTCCATTGGGGACACTCCTTGTAGTGCTGAAATCTTTTTGTTCATCTCATCTAGGTGTCGGCCGATATCTTCATTGTAGGTAGTTCCCTTTCTAGTACTTTATCCAACGTTACCATCGCGGTTCCCTCTTCAGGTTGTTTCCTTAGATTTACAGAGTGTGAACTTCTCACTTCCTCATTGTTCTGGATTTCTCGATTCAGTAGGGGAACTTCCTGCTGACCTACAGGCTGATTCGCTTGTGACTGCTGATTAGTTCAGTCAACATTTGTACCTGCTGAGAAAGCTGTTGGAACTATTCCTGGGTGTAGGGTACTTGGGACGATCCAGTTTACAGGTTAGGCAGGTTTGTTCGGTTAGCGGCATCCCCATGGTGTTCTACTTCATCATGATGGGGGTGATCACCCTGTTCCCGATCGTGATCATTAGGCTCAGCAATTCGACGGCTTGTTTCTGAAGTAAAAGCGACGCTTCTTCTCGATCTGACTATTGTGAGTTTCTTTAGGGAAGTGTACTTCCTTCCCACAGACGACGCCAAATTGATGATGTCTAAAACAGGTCTACCCTATTAGACGAATCAGCCAAGTCAGACTGAGTAGGAATAACTGATTTCTCCTTTACCGATACGTGATATCTTCCTTCCTTCCTGCACAAGAAGTGAACGTAAACTTCGGTTGGGCCCCGAGGTTGTACTCGGGGGGACCTCTCCGACACTCAAGTCAGTACAGTACCAAAGTTGGGAGGATGGCTCGTTGCTTCGAGCGTTGCCTCTTGCTCAGTAAGTATTTTGGAGTGCAGGAGTTAGAGCATACCTGAGGGCAGAGGTTCCCCTTTTATATGAGTTTGAAGTGTTTGAGCTATAGTAGGAGTCAGACTCTCTCTCATTGGTTTTCCAGAGGGTTTCTCGGATGGTAAATTCCATCTGTATCCCTCTTCAAAGGGGAGTAGGACTCGCTTGAGAATTGGCGTCCCATGAGGACTTTTCATCAGCTAAACTTGTATGTACAAGCTTTTGTAGTACTGTTACTGAAGATATGGTCTTCGGTCTATGCACCGAAGTGCCCTCTTCCTATTTGTACAAAGGTGCCTACTTCAGTGAAGATCCGAAGTATATCCTTCGATATGTCAACCACCTTGGCCTTCCTAGCACTTGTTCTGCCAAGTGGCCTTCTCCTATTATTAGGGGTATTTTGGGAATATCAAGCACGTTAACTAATATGTTGAATTATTGCTTTCAATTGGGTTCTTATTTGAAAGGGCTATCTTTCGATTTTGCCTAATTGGCTAAATCGGTGAAAGTGGCTAAAGATAAATTCAAATTATCCAAGGGGGCTAGGGTAGGGGCTGAGGAGGAATTGAGAGTGTTTGGGCTGAGGTGAGTGTTTTGACTGAGTAGGCATAGAGCTGGCAAGCCAAAGTGGCTAGTTTGGATGACGATCTAGAGAGGCAAAAGAAACTTGTTATCGATGAGGGCCTGATTATTGAAGCTGAAGACTTCAAAAATTCTTTTGAGTTTGGGTTCACCCTCTGACAAGAAGAATTCTTTGGCATCTGAGCTGCCTTTAAGCATGCGACGAAGACATTAATTGATGCAAGATTTGATCCTGAGATACTTACTCCTTCATGCCCAGCTTTGGTAAGGAAGGACAATAAGGAATTGGACAAAGCAGCTGTTTTACGAAGATTATCGTATTGTCGAGGAGGCTTGGAAATCTCGTGAAGAGAAAGATGATGAAGATGAGGTTGATATTGAAACTTATATTGATAGTGATGAGACCCATCCTTTTGTCGAGGTACATAAGATGATCCAGCTGAGGCTACTACCATCCAACCTTTTATCCCTTCAATCGAGGAGCCTTTAGAGATATTGCCTCTCTAAAATGCCAGATCTCATTAAATAATTTGAACAATCTTTCTTTTTGGTCATATGTGATCAAATATTCTTCAATATTTCAACCTTTTGTGGCCTGGTACAATTTTATTCCTGTAATAACTTTTGATTTTATATTTCGTTCTCGTCCGTTACTTGGCATTTTTTTTTCATGTTTTAAGAATGTTTTTTCGAGAATAATCATCTCATAGTTTGCAACTTAGAATTGTTTCTATGTTGTCAAAATTTATATGATAGTGTTGTTTTTACAACTTGGGTGTCTAGTCGTAGCAACAAACGATGATGGAAGGTCGATCCGATGCTTAGTGTTGGTCAATCCTTGTAATTTAACGTCGTAAGTTGTAAGGAATTTGGTCGGCCCTTGTAACTTGATCTCTCAAGTTTTAAGGTATAACCGAGATTTAGTTATGTTCGGCCCTTGTAACTTAATGCCTTAAGTTGTAAGGATGAACCGAACAAGAATGATCATTGTAACATAGAATAAATTCTAAGTTGTAATGGATAAAGCGTGAAATAAAGATCTTCTCTTTGGGATAATGTCTGCGTAAGCTACCACTATTGTTATTGTTTGAAAATTGAAGACAAACTTAAATGAAAGAAAAAGCAACAAAACATATTTCTAATGAAACCCTAAATGCAATATCTACAAAGATTCTCTGCATTCCAAGGCCTTATCTCTCTTGGTTTCTCGAGGTCTTCAATTTTGTAAGTCTCATCAAGTAGTATTTTAATTTCTTAGTATGGACCTTCCCATGTTTCTCTAAGCTTGCCTGGATGTTTTTCAGCTGCTTCAGCTTTTCGGAGTACCCAATCGCCTATGTTGAACCTTCTTTCTTGGACTCTTTTGTTGTAGCACCGAGCAGTTCTTTGTTTGTAAACTGTAGTTCTCCTAGCCTCTTCTTGGGCCTCTTCTAACAAGTCTAACTTGTTTAGGAGAATTTTATTATTCTATTACCCGAAATAGTTCTCGATCGTGAGTTGTTGGAACCCCAATTTCAACTGGAACTACGACTTCCTATCCATTAGAGAGAAAGGGGCTTTTTATATTGATGTCCGAGGAGTAGTTTTGTAGGACCAAATAACATGGGTAATTGTTCGACCCAAAGCCCTTTGGCCTTGTCCGGCCTTATCTTAAGACCTTGTAAGATTATCCTATTGGTCATCTCAACTTGCCCATTTGCATATGGGTGAGGAACTGATGTAATTCGAAGATTAATTCCTATATCTTTACAGAACTTCCTTATGGCATGGCTCATGAACTGTCTTCCATTATCAGTGATGAGGATCCAAAAAATTTCAAATCTACACCCAATGGATTTTCTGATAAAGTCTTTCACGTTATGATCGGTGATGGTTGCCAACAGTTCGGCTTCCACCTACTTAGTAAAATAATCCACAACAATGATCAGGAACTTCCTTTGAGTAGTTGCCTAGGAGAATGGTCCAAGCAAGTCTAGTCCCCATTGTGCAGAAGGATAAGGATTCTTAATAATGGCCATCTCAACAGGAGGAAGATGAGAGACATTTGAATGTCTTTGGCACTTAACCAAGTGTTCAATATCTTTTTTCAATGTGGGCCAATAATATTCATATCAAAGTATTTTGTTTGCTAATGCCCTTGCTACCACATGACTCCCACAAGACTTCTCTCATATTATATTCAGATTCTCGAGGAGTAAGACATTTTAAATAAGGAAGAGTATATGATCTCCTGTATAGTTGATCTTGTATAATAGAGTATCTTGTTGCTCGTGCTCGAATATTTCTTGCTTTGTTTTTATCTATTGGGAGCTTTCGCTCTATCAGGAATTCTTGGATGGAATCTATCTAGGATGATTCATTCTATATTTTGGCAACCATTTTGATTAAGATACTTGGTTAGTGCAAGATTTCCAAGTTGACCGATGTTGCTTTATCAGTATTGCTAGTGGATGCTAGCCTTGCTAAGATATTTACTTACCGATTTTCTTCTCGGACCATTCTTTAACCTCAATCCTCAGGATTTTTACCATCAATACTTTAACTTTGAAAAAGTATTTGATCCTTTTGCCTCATATTCACCTCTCACTTGCTCAGTGACCAGTTGGGAATCACTATTGATAACTAGGTTTTTCATAGCTAATTCTATGGCCAATCTTAGGCCTACAAGAAGAACTTCATACTCAGCTTCATTATTAGAGGATTTAAAGTTGAACAAAAGAGTTTGCTCAATGTGTATGCCCCCCAGTCCGAGAAGAAGAATCCCAACTCCTCTTCCCTCTAAATTTGATGATCCATCCATAAATAATTTCCATTGGTTATGTATTTCTCCAACCTTTTCTTCATTGGGATGATGACATTCTCTAATGAAGACGGCCAAATCTTGTGTTTTGATGGCTCGTCTCAGTTGATACTTAATGTCGAATTCGCTAAGTTTAATTAACCATTTTATCAACCTAGCCGAGGTTTCAGGTTTTTGTAGAATATTTTTCAACGGTTGATATGTCAAAAAAATAATTGTGTGTGCTTGAAAATGCGCAATTTGTGAGCTGCAATAACTAATGATATTGTCAGCTTCTCGGCTCAGATGTATCTTGTTTCTGCTCCTTCCAAGACTTTGCTCACATGATAAACTCATTTACGAATTCTATATTATTCTCGGATCATAACAACACTAAGTGCATGCTCAGTAACTGCCACGTAGAGACAGGGATGTTCACCTTCGTCAGAGGCAGATAAAAGAGGAGAATTCCTAATATAATTCTTCAATTTTTCAAAGGCCCATTGACATTCATCATTCCACTAAACTCTTCAGCCTTCTTTAGTGCATTAAAGAATGATCTACATTTATCACCTAGTGTGGCTAAGAATCTACCAAAAGATAATACTCAGCCAATCAGTTGTTGAACTTCTTTTGTATTTCATGGAGCCTGCACGTTAATGATTGCTTCAATTTTCTTCAGGTTAGCTTCTATTCTTCTCTATGAGATGAGGAGCCCTAGAAATTTCCCTGAGAAAACTCCGAATGCATAGTTTTCGATATTTAACTTTATGTTAAACTTGTTGAGAACATCAAAAACGGCTTGCAAATCAGGTAGGTGATCTTCTGCATTTGTGTTCTTTACTACGATGTCATCCAAATATGCTTCAATTATTTTCCCGAGAAGATTTGCAAAAAATCTTTTACCAACCTCAGATAAGTAGCTCTAGCATTCTTAACTCCAAAAGACATAACTTGATAGTAGTAATGTCACACCCCTCTCTCCTAAGGTATACCGAAGTGTACCTATACCCACAAAAATGTGACCGGTAGAGGACCCCATCCCCCAAACCAACCCTTAATCCAATACATAAACTGAATAAAATATAGAATATGATAATAACTCCTAAAACTCGATGTGGAAACAGTCTCTCCAAAATACTGTATATACACCCACCGAAACCATCGGAGTATTTATACAATAGCGGAAGTAAGAAGACATATCTACCTGAGATTAGACTGAGTAAATAAGTAACATAAATAAAGTAAAATACCCAAAGTCCCCATGCCTGGCTAAGGAGTCAGCTTGAGGCTACACACCAGCTCATGCGTCTTGCCACTGACTGTCGTCACCTACATCCAACTCATTTGAAAGGGAAATAAGAAGAGGGGTGAGCCATAAATCTCAGTAGGATATAGAAGGGGGAACACCGATTTCCATAATAAAGTAATAAAGGAATATGATGCAGAATATGAAGTACAATAACAATACAACAACCAGTAATCCAACTAAGTAACATGGTAGCCGATAAGGGTATACAGCACCGTGACCACAAACATCGGTCTCCAGTAACCCATAGTCCGTACACCATAATCCATATTCCATAATCCATAATCCGTAATCCATAATCCATAATCCGGAATCCATAATCCGTAATCCACCTCTAAACCCACCCTAGTCCCCGTAGGGTGTCTCCCAGTCCAGGTCCACACCGAAACTGGATGAGGATCGAATGTCCCGATAGCATAGCCTACACCAGTGAGCATCCCCTGTGATGCACCTTATCTCAGACGGTCTACAGGTATGTACCCGGTCTATGTATATATATTATCCATCGTAAATCCATATCCAATAGATTGGGCTCCTATATGAGTCCCACAGTCAACATCAACCACCTCCAATCACCCCACTCCTGATAACATACACGTACACCTGAGGTGCAACCCACCACAAAAGGTGACCCCACAGAAGACTAGCCCCCGAAGGTACGACTAGTCCAAAGAATGAACCAGAATGCAATATCAATAACAATAAACATACCAACAATGATATTCAACAAGGAATATACAAACTATTTAAACAAGTCGTATTTCCACCTCGGAAACCGACAAAGTCACAATATAACAAGAGTTTGTGATATCGAAACTCTTGAACCATACACAAAAGATAGGTAAAGCCCCTACCTGGAAATCAGAATGCAAATACCAAGCATGCGTCCCTGACAAACCCCTGACTCTGAAAGTCAACCTGCTCTGAATCTTAGCCAAGATCACCGTCTACACCGAAAAACACGATATATGAAAATACAGTTAAAATACATCTGGTCAACTATGATTAACGATCAAAGTCAATGGTCAATGGTCAATGGTCAAACTGGGTCAAATAGTGTCAACCTAAGTCAAATGGGTCAAACAGTACAAACCGGGTCAAACAGTTCAAACCTGAGTCAACTAGCCTTGACTCGGTTAAACCTGGCCAAAACCAACCCCATGGTGTCACTGGCGATTTGGCCACTGAAATCGACCAAGACATGCATCAAATTGAAGAGCTCAAAGAGATGAACTCATAGATACCTAAATCGGGTCATACTGTCACCGATTTCTCCTCAACGGTGGCTCTGTTTGACGTGATTCAACCTGGGTTTCACTTGCCTCGCTCATGCACTCCTTTTGATACCACCCGTGGCAGCCACCGTCGTCGAAATCGGAGAACCACTGATGAATCCGTGTGAGTGAGAGAGAAAAATGAGATAGAGAGAGAGAATATCGTGTGTAAGAAGAGGGCCTTTTTCAAAATTTTGAAAAGTTTAGGTATTTAAAAATTTAACCCAAAACTTTCACTGTAGTCGCTACGGTATTTACGAAAATCCCACTCACAAAATGTCAAAATCCATTTGGCTTTAAAAATTCGTAATAAATCCAATTTAAATTTGAATTGAGTGATTCTTGTGCCAAAAATTTTCTTTTTAAATCTCCCATTTATGAAAAATATTTTCATATTTTTATCTTAATTTAATTTTTATTCTCCCCAAACCCTGGTTCATGACCATCGAGGTTCACTCCACCTCGATCAACGCATCAAAGTACTATGAACAGTGTATAATCGGGTTAGGATATTACAAGTAAGTTCTTTCTAGGGTTATGAATGAGGTGCATTCTTCATTGGATGAGTTCATTATGATTTTATGATACCCTGAATAAGCATCCAAGAAGTTAAAGAGTTCTTTACCCGAGGTGGAATTAACGGGTGGATCAATTTTTGGTAATGCATAACCGTCTTTTGGACAAGTTTTATTTAGATATATAAATTCTACACACATTCTCCACTTGGCATTGAGTTTGATAAGCATGACTACATTGGCTAACTAATTCTGGGTGTCTCCTCATATGAATTTTGCTTCCAGGAGTTTGTTAACTTCTTCCTTAATTGCCTGTTACCTAACTGGTGCAAAGTTCCTCTTCTTTTGCTTCATCGATTTGCTCGTAGCCTTGCTACTGAGATGATGAGTCATGATGTCTACACTAATTCTGGGTATCTCCTTAGCATTCTAGGTAAATATCATGACATTCGATACGAGCAAACTATTCAATCTCTTTGAGAGTTCTGTGGTAAGCTCATATTCGATGTAGAACTTTCTCTTGGCTCTTTCTTTGGAGGTCATGAGAATCGATTCCTCTGCTAGCGTATGCTTTGGATTAGTAATTTCTCGGATGTCCAGGCTGACCATCGATATTGAAGACTTTTTATTTTCCTTGAGATCATTCAAGTATAACTGCCTAGCAAGTTTTTGATCTCCTTTCATCTCCCTAATTCCATGGTCGATTGAAATTTTTACCTTTAGATGATAAGTGGATACCATTGTCATTGCTCAGTTGAATAAAGCGTCTCCTAATAAGTGCTTTGTAAAGTGTTTTGACATCAACTACCAAAATGTCGCGTGAGAAGAGCTTTGATTTGGGATGTGTTCCTAAAGTGATCATTAAACTGACTACCCCGAGAGGCAGAACTTCATCTCCAATGAAACCGTATAATAGAGTTGAGAAAGGTTTCAAATTCTCTTGAGGAATGTTCACCTTCTTCAAGGCATGGTAGAATCTAATGTCTGCTACACTTCTATTATCAATCAATACTCTTTTCACTTTATAATTGGCTATTATTGCCTTGACTACCAACGCATCATCATGTGGGACGTTGATATCGTCAACATCTTTCTCGGTGAAGGTAATAGCTTCTTCCTCCATTTTTTGCCTTTTTTGCTTTATCGTCAACGTTGTTGACAGTTTTAGACTAAGTCCTTTGTTTTGAAGAGATCTCTCCTCTTACGGCTAATCCTCCTATAATCACATGAATGGTGCCTTTTGTAGCTCATTTTGTCTTGTCTTTGAGGTGAGTCATTTCCCCTTCTTCTATTCCATCAATTAGAGCTCCAATTATCATCTCTTCTCCTTTTATCTTCTCTTATATTGGTTTAGTTTTTAAGTTGTCCTCGTTGGATGAGACCCCCTATCTCATCCTTGAGACGTCGGTATTCATCGGTATCATACACTGGTCCCCTATGAAATTTATAATATTTGTCACTTGTTTTCATGCCAGGGATCACCTTCATCCTCGACAGAAATTTGAAAAGGTCACGTCCTTGGATTTAGTTCAATACTCTTTTTATGGAAGTATTAAAGGGAGTATAAGAGTTGTACCGAGGAGGTGGTGCAAAGTCTACTTTTTGGGAACTATCTGACGTACCTTTTTTCTTGTTCCTATCTTGGTTTGAGTTTTTCTTGGGTGAAAAAGAGTATGGGTCATGGTCAGCTTCTCCCATGGTCTTGTCATCTTTGATAACTTATCCTCTCTTTCCAGAAGAGATGTAATGTCTTTTGGCGATTTCTTTGAGAGTGTATTTCAAAATGGGATGTCTGATTCCTCATACGAGAATGGTTGTTGCTACCGAGACGTTTACTTTGGGCACTTCTAAGAACTCTCGGTTGAATCTGGTGATGAAGGTTCATAGCGATTCATCTTTGTTTTGCTTAATATTCATCAAGGTGATGTTGGTTTTCATCGGTTCCTGGCACTGACAAAGTACATAGTAAATTTGTGAGGAAACTCAATAAAATTGGATATGCTTTCCCAAGGGAGTCTTAGAAATCATCTCCTTGTGACTCTCATGATAGAAATTAGCAAAATCTAGCAACAAGCTTCCTCAGTGGCCTCCTGAAAATCCAATACTATATTGAATCCGACGACATGGTCAATCGAATCTTCCTTTTCTTCGTATTTCTCAATGCTTGATACTTGTAAATTATTGGACATTCGAGCTTTCTGAATTTCTCGTGTCAATGGGGTCAAAGTTTTGACCCATGCTATGTCCAAGACTAGGTCTTCTTTTGTTGTAGCAATTTTTCGGTCTACCATGTATTCGATCCGCTTGCATTCATCATCTAGGATAGTGGTACTGATTTTCTGCTACTTTCTACCAGGCTCTTTTCTCAGTTTTAGAGCCTGGTCTATTCGGTTCTTGAATTTCATGGATTATTCTGGTTTTTGTTCACCTGTTGGGATAGAGTAGCGTCTTCCAAAGGTGGAGGTTGGAGCATGTTTAATTTTTTAGTTAGGGCTTTGCATTTGGGCCTGAATATGCTATTGAATTTGCTGTTGTGTCTGCTGTAGGATAACGAAAAGCTAAGTGCTGGTTACTACGTTTGGATTAGTAGATGGTGGACCAGTCGCAGGTGGATCTACTATGGGTAGATCGAGTGGAATCGACAGATTGGTGCAGACCTAGTTTCAACCATGATGATGAGAAGATTTTTATTCTTCCTACAAGCACCAATATGATGATGTGCAAATCTAGCTTGGCTTACTAACGTCTCAGGTGGACTCAAACAAAGCTGGTGGCGGTGCTGTAGGTGAAGATATATGAACTCGAAGACGACAAATGTAAGCTAAGGAGTCCAACCCAATGTGTTTTCCTTAGGAAAGACACTCTGGTGCTTAAGTCAGAAAAGCAGGAAGAAAAAGAAAACTAAGAACATGAAAGACCAAGGCTCTTAGTAAGAAAGCAAGAAAGTGGAGAAAAGTATGATTGAATTAATTTACTTGAGGGAGTAGAGTCATGTCTTCTATTTGATTTAGGAGACATTCGTCCTTGTTCTTTTAATTGGTGTAGGAGTTTCTTCGTAAAATCTTAGATTATTTCAGAGAACATCACTATCGTAAACTAAGATGGGCTTCTCGGTCATGAGGTAGGTGTTGGTTGCTAAAACTAATTTAGACACGCAGCGGAAGCTTTCTAAGATCGTCTTAGCATAAGTATAAATCAAAAATTTAATGAACGATGCCCTACAACCCAAGTATGTTTGCCTAGCATGCTTCTAAAATTTATTTGGTTACAAATAATATTTTCGTATGGCATACAAACATATTAGATCTAGTTTTAATCTTAGTAAATAATCTTAACATGCTTCTAGATTTATATCCATACAAAATTACTTCTAGATCAAACAAGCACATAGCATGGCATAAAGAAAGTTCGGAAAACTACCTATCTCTTCAATATCGAATTCCTTCGCTTTCTTCTTTTCTTGAACGCATGAATCACCGTCTTAATCCCTAGCAACTTGGAACGCCTACGTTATTTCTTTGATATTCCCCTTAGTCTCTTTGTGTATGAGCGGTCACCTTGGGATGTATCTCGACCACTATAGAAGAAATTTTTTTTTTCTTTTTAATTCGGCTGAGTGCTATACATATGCTGCTTTTATTGTGCTTATTGAAATTAGCCGTCTAGCACATGTATTTATATATAAACATATTAGTCTCTTTTTAGGTTTAATTTTCTGATACTATTGGAACTCAAAAACCTAGCAAAAACCGGACATCCTAATGTGTATATGCGCCGATTTAAGTTAGGGTATAGGTCCGGCCGTGCCTTGCAAAAACAAGGCATGTCTTGGGCCAACCTAGGTCCCAAAATGAAATCCTTAGAATCCGCCCAACTCCATTGGACCTCTAGGTTTCCATTAGGCCCAATCCGTCAAGAATTCAAGGCTTAAATATTATTTTGATCATTGGTCCATTCTTGACTTTAATTTCGATTATGTAAAGTATTTATTTTACAATCTAAATCGAAATTCTGAGACTCTTTGTTTTAATATAAATACACTTACAAGAATTTTGCATATATTAACAAAAATAATGTTATCTTAGGGTTATCTTTGGAAAATAAGAACCCAATAAAATTATATCTATTTGTTATACAAATTCTATTCTTGTAAATATCCCAATAACCGTTGTGATATGGTGAATTTTGCCGATTTTCCACGAATAGGACGAGAGACTAAAATGGGGCTACCAAGGGGACTCCGTAGGACATACAAATCTAGGCTCCAGAAATATTATTCTTTACCACCAAGCCCTATGACTAAGAATAATATTTCAATCCAATGTTCGTCTGACACTACCTGAACTATGGATGAACTCGTATGATTCTTACATGAATGCTTTTCTTATTAGAAACCTTTTTCTGACCTATGAGATGTGGACAAATATATCCTCCATGTAACACTCGGTAAGCTGGAGTGAGAGTTTGTGTACTATTAAACACTCCAAAGTCCATATTTCCCCTTAGCTCTCGGTTCCTTTGTGATATCCACTAAGAGTATTAGATTGACCTGTCGATCAATCTAAATATCAACGCTTGATCCATAAGGATCACTGTGCATAGTTTATGGATAGATTAATTTGAACCTCTCAGGTGGGTGCTTACACTTTTGTAACCCGAAAGTACATGAATGACTATATTATAGGTGTGCTTCCACACCCTAATGGCATACATCCAATCCATCGAGTATATTGACAATAGTGCGTGTCTCACTCATTGATTAATTAAAACATACATGCTATAAGTGTGAAAGTATTGACCTACTCAAGCTTAAGAGATATCGTATTCCCACAACTTTAGGATGAACAACTCATTGATAGTACTTTTCCAGTAGTTCTTTCCTATGTAATTCCGTCAATGTATGTTGCATTATGTCGCAACCGGGGTCACGACGCGGACCGGCGATGAAAGGATAAAAAAAATGATTTAGAGTCGCCACCAATTGATTTAAGTGCAATTGGACACTAAAAACTGTGGTCTACGAACCAGAAAATGGATAAGGGGGTTTATTGAGTGTGGGGAAGGTGTCAGGCACCCCACAACTCCCTAAAAGGTTACCTAGATTGATCTATGTGCTTTTTCTTGAAAAGTTGTTTGTCCAATATAAATGATATTTTGATTTGAAAAAATAACATAATTAAAGCCTAGGCAGGAGCTGAATGTCATCAAGTCCTCCTCCTAATTAACTTCAATTTAGTTACCATTATATTTTCAAGTACAAATGATACATTAATTTGAAGAGATAACATAATTAAAGCCTAGGCAGGAGCTGAATGTCATCAAGTCCTCCTCCTTATGAACTTTAATTTAGGTATCTAGTAAATTAATTTATCATTGTGTTTAGAAATACAAATGACACTTTAATTTGAAAAGATAACATAATTAAAGCCTAGGCAGGAGCTGAATGTCATCAAGTCCTCCTCCTAATGAACTTTAATTTAGGTATCTAGTAAATTAAATTACCATTTACATTTGTTTAAATAAGGATAACACAATTAAAGTCTAGGCAAGAGCTGAATGTCATCAAGTCCTCCTCCTAATTGACTTTAATGTAGTATCAATTAATTTGTTTATGTGAAAAGTTGGTAAAGACGTGATTATTGAATTGATAGATTCGCAGAAAATGATCTATGCATACAATTCTAATATACATTCTAAACATGCATTCTAAACTAAAAACCCCTAACATGCATACTAATCAATTTAAATATGCATAAATATAAATTACACCACTCTACACTATTTTCATTATTTTTCCACTATCCTATTACATGGCTTACATTTACAAGGATATAAATGCCAAACAAAAATAAGATAAAAATATATACAAATAATGAAATATAAAGATAAAAATACAAATAAATATGAATTTGACGCATGGAGCCCATTAATTATTCAAACCCGGTTCAATCTCCAAATGAACTCTCTAGCCCCAAATGAAATCAAATCCGGCCCAAGTTGAATCAAGCCCGGTCCACGTTCAAAAATCAACAAGAGAAAGGGTCAAAATGGTGCTCAAATGTAATGGGAATCCAAAATAAAATAGAATCCGCATTAGGAAATTCACACAAAAATAATCATCATTTCATTTCATTTCACATGACATCCACCATCTTCCACTTAACTACAAGCAATTTTAATACACCTTATCACATGATATTGCAAGCATATGCCATATGAACACATGGAACCCAATACGAATTTCAGTATAAATCAAACAAGAGTAAACTAAACCACAACCAGCAAATAACCCATGGAATCCTGATACCAATTGCAACCTAAAACCCATTCAAACGCAAGCAATAACCAACGCCAACGACCAGCAAGCAAACAGGATTAGAACACCAGTAGAAATTTGCATCCCACTCCCCTCAACCTACACATAATCCACTAACAAAACTCCATATAAAACCAGCAGAAAAATTAAACCCAGACATAAGCAGAATCCATTTTATCATGAACTGGGATTTGGCCAAAACCATACCAACAAGACAAACAGAGACATGAACTCGTTAATAGAGTTTTAAAGGAATGGGAATTGCGGGACACAAAACCAGAATCAGAGGATAAGCAAGAGAATCTCAATCAAATACCGAAAACTCAAGGAGCAATCCCACGCCTAAATCAGAACCAATTTTAGCAAGAAATAATTGTGCTTAAACTACCCAACAACTATTGTGATGCCATCAGATTTGTATATAACATCTCCCCTTCTTTTTTGTACAGTCCCTTCACTTCCTTGACATCACATCTTGTTCAAGCACTAAGTTATCACAGCTGAATCTTGTACATTGCTAACCAAATCAAGAAGAAAAAAAACTTGAATCTCGAGGTAAAGTTTCATTCTATCAAATCTGGTAAACATACTTTCCTCGTAGAATTTCCAATCATGAACAAAAATTTTACCAATTCAGATTCAAATCAAAATAAATGTGAAATTCACAACTCAATACAAAGTCCAGCAAAGAGAAAAAAAAAAAAAATTGAATGGTGAGCGTTACCTTCTCAAAGATAGAAATAGAAAGATACCAAGATGGAATGACTTTCTCTTCCTTCTTCTCCTCTGGTTCCACTCTCCTTGCCTTCTCCCGATTTTGTTTTCTCTTGGCCCTTTCTCTGCTGGTTTTTGTGTTTGTGCAGTCTCCCCTATACTCTCTCGGTACCCACTGTCAAGAACCCTTTCTTCTTTATCTCTCCCGGTTTTTCTCTGTCTGCTCCCTTCTCTCCTTTCTTTTTTTTTTCTCTTTTTTCCTCCAATTGTCTTGTGCGGCTTTGCTCTCCCCCCCCCTCTCAAAGAATATTGCATTTCTTTTATACTAAGAGAGACCTCATCTCCTAAAACCCTAGTTCTTTCAATTTGTCTTTTTTACCCTTACTTTTCTTTTCTTTTAACCAAGGTGGCTATTCTTTTTGGTCTTTTCCACTTTTTAGTTTTCCATTTAATTTATTTATTTTTATTCTCTAGATATTTTCTAGGGTTTTGTTGTATTGGGCTTGAATTTTTATGGGCTCATGGTCCAAGAAATAGGCTTTAGGATTTTTTGCATGCTTGTGGGTCCAAGAAACAGGGTTTGAATTTTTTTGTGAGCTTACGGGCTCCAGAACGGACTTTTGAATTATTATTATTATTATTGTATTTTTAATTTTTCTATTTTTTCTATATTTTTATTATTTTTTAATTTAATTTTTTTTTTGGGCCGGACGAAAACCGGGTACTACAGCTGCCCCCTTTGTATGTCTTTTATGAAATAAGAGACAAACAAAGGTGTAGTCAACCGAGTTTCGTACGGGAACTGAAATGCGCGGGATCACGGTGGCCATTCCCGGCTTGGCCAACTGTTTGTGCAAGAAAATAAGGGGCACGGGATCACAAGGCCATTCCCGGCTTGGCCAAATGTTGGTGCAGAAAAATAAAGGGCACGGGATCACAAGGCCATTCCCAGCTTGGCCAAATGTTGGTGCAGAAAAATAAAGGGCACGGGATCACAAGGCCATTCCCGGCTTGGCCAAATGTTTGTTTGAATTTATGCAAGAAAATATCCATGAGTGTATGAATGCATGAAGAAAATTGTATTTTCTTTTATTTTCCTTATTTTGAAAATTTGATTTGGGTTAATTGTCGTAAGCACCATCACCCCTATCATCCTGCAATTATCCATCATGAGAAGACTGCATCTTTTGCCTCCATCCCATCTTGAATCTACCATGTTACACTTATTCTTGTATCTTTCATTGTTGTTTTGTATTGTCTTTCCATCGATTTGCTGCTTCCATCTTATTTCCATCAAATCCGACATACCTTTAACGCCAAACCAAAGCTTTTCGGCTCCAGAATCTCTTAGGCCCCACTATGTCTTTTAACGTCATTTAATTTCTTTTAGCTTTCTTAGAATTAAGAACACCACAATCTCTCAGGCTCCACCATGCCTTTTAGCACCATTTAATTTCTTTTAGCTCCTTTACAGTCAAGAACACCAAAATCTCTTCAGCTCCATCATGTCTTTTAGCGTCATTTAATTTTTTTTAGCTCCTTTACAGTCAAGAACACCAAATCTCTCAAGTTCCTGCTAAGAACAATGTCCTAATACACTTGTCATGATTCTTTTATTACTTCACTAACTTCCAAATAAATTCAATAGTATGGCAACGCTTGTACTACACGAGATTTCTGAAGGCAAGATATATAAGCAATAAAATCGTGAAGAACACAAGCAATGAATAAGGAATTTGGAAATGAACTGAATAACCTCAGAGAGTTTTATTTAGAATAGATAGATAACAGGAGAGACTGATCAAGTATATATATGATTCAAGAGGGTTAGAAATAAAGGAAATAGCAGAAATTTTTACAGGATATGAGATAACTTTGATACCGCACAAAACTGCCCCAGTTTTGTGTGCCCCCATTTTGCAATTATTGAATCTGACTACTTCCATATGAAGCTTTTCTTTCATAGACTCATCATGCATACCCCTAAACATAACCAATTCACCTTTGTACAGCCTCGCTATCTGTCATTCATTGTATTTCCTTATATTCATCTCAAATCCTCGAAAGGCATCTGCCACCTTCCCCTTAGTTGTTTTCACCACACCTTTCTGATCTCAATATTATTTGAAGCTCCCAGGAAGGGTTTTCACTTTAGTAGAGACTTTCCTTTTTCCCCTAATTTTTGCCTGAAGCGCCCACGAAAGGTTTTCACTTCAGCAGGATTTTTATTGCTCTAATTTTTTCCTAGACCGCCCTTTCGGGTTTTCAATCTAGCGAGCTTTTAACTCTAATTTTTGCCTAGATCGCCTTTTCAGGTTTTCAATCTAGCGAGTTTTTTTTTTTTTTTTTTTTTTTGGCTATGGGTAATACTTTTTGATGGTGTCTGCATTCACCGGATTAGACAATTCTTCTCCATCCATTCTTGTCAAAATTAATGCCCCTCCTTCAAAGGTTTTCTTCACCACATATGGTCCCTCATAATTCGGTGTCCACTTCCCTCGGTGATCCTTTTGAGGCGGCAAGATCATCTTCAACACTAAATCTCCTTCCCTGAAACTGCGAGGTCGAACTTTCTTATTATGTGCTTTCATCAATCTTCTTTGATACAATTGCCCTTTACAAATTGCTTTTAGTCTTCGTTCTTCAATCAAATTCAACTGCTCATAACGCATTCGAGTCCATTCTGATTCTTCCAATCCTGCCTCCAGAACTACTCGAAGGGATGGAATCTCCACTTCAATAGGCAAAACCGCTTCCATACCATACACTAAGGAGAAAGGCGTCTCCCCGGTAGATGTTCGTATTGAGGTCCGATAACCATATAGAGCAAAAGGAATCTTCTCATGCCAATCTTTGTAATTCTCTATCATCTTCCCAATGATCTTCTTGATATTCTTATTCGCCGCTTCGATAGCCCCATTCATCTTCGGATGGTAAGGAGTCGAATTATGGTGATAAATTTTGAATTGGTCACAAAAATCCTTCACCATTTTACTGTTGAAATTCGTGCCATTATCAGTGATAATTCTTTCTGGGACTCCATACCGACAAATAATCTCTTTCCTCAAAAACCGAACGACCACGCTACTTGTCACATTAGAATACGAAGCAGCCTCCACCCATTTGGTAAAATAATCGATAGCAACCAGAATAAACCGATGCCCATTAGAAGCCTTCGGCTCAATTGGACCGATGACATCTAATCCCCACATCGAGAAAGGCCATGATGACGTCAACACATGTAATGGATTGACGGAAACATGTGTCCTGTCTGCATAAATCTGGCACTTATGGCATCGGTTTGCATAACTTATGCAATCCCTCTCCATGGTTAGCCAATAATACCCTGCACGTATAATCTTCCGTGCCATTGCATATCCACTGGAATGAGTCCCACATATTCCTTCATGAATTTCTTCCATAATTAGTTTAGCCTCCGCCGTATCAACACAACGCAAGAAAACTACCCCATCATTCCTTTTATAAAGAACATTTCCATTCAAGAAGAAAGATCCCGCCAATCTCCTGATCGTGCGCTTATCATTCTCTGATGCCCCTGATGGATATTCTTTCTTTTCAATGTACTGTTGGATATCATGATACCACGGTTTACCATCAGGCTCTCCCACTAAATTTGAACAGTAACCTCGAACTTCTCGTTTCTCAATTTTAATTAGCTGCACTTCCCCTTTTGGGTCTACATCAAACATTGCTGCCAAAGTTGCCAAAGCATCTACTATTTGATTTTCTTCCCTGGGGATATGATCAAACTCAATCCAATCAAAAAACTTGACTAACTTTTTGATATGTTGGTAATATGGAATGAGCTTGTCATCTTTAGTTTCCCACTCATCATTCAATTACCTAATTACCAACTGTGAGTCACCATAGCCCTGTAGCCTCCTAATCCCCATATCGATAGCAGCTTGAATTCCCATCGTACATGCTTCATACTCAGCCACATTGTTAGTACATTCGAAATACAACTTAGCTGTAAATGGGATAATATTCTCATCAGGTGATATTAACACTGCACCAATTCCACATCCCATGATATTAGAAGCCCCATCGAACAACATAGTCCATTTTGCCAAATCCTTCTGATTCCCCTCTTCTATCGACACAGTCATGACATCAATATCTGGAAACTTCAAATCCATAGACTGAGTATCATCAATTGCTCCATCTGCCAAATAATCTGCTATCGCACTCCCTTTGATTGCCTTCTGTGTAACATACAAAATATCATATTCTGATAACAACATCTGCCATTTAGCTATCCTCCCTGAAAGAGAATGTTTCTCAAAAATGTATTTGATAGGATCCATCCTGGAAATCAACCACGTAGTATGATAAAGCATATATTGTCTAAGCCGATGTGCAGCCCAAACCAAAGAACAACAAGTTTTCTCCAACATCGAATAATTTGCTTCATAACTAGTAAACTTCTTGCTTAAGTAATAAATGGCATGCTCTATCCTTCCCGATGAATCATGCTGTCCAAGCACACATCCCATCGAACTATCCGAGACAGTCAAATAGAGAATAAGCGGCCTGCCAGCTACAGGAGGCATCAACACTGGAGGACTTTTCAAGTATTGCTTGATCTTTTCGAATACAATCTGACAATCTTCGTTCCACTCAGTAGAATTACTCTTACGCAACAATTTAAAGATAGGTTCACAAGTAGCTGTCAACTGTGAAATGAATCTAGTAATGTAATTTAACCTTCCCAAGAAACCCCTAACTTCCTTTTCTGTCCGAGGGGGTGGCATCTCCAAGATCGCCTTCACTTTATCAGGATCTACCTCAATTCCTTTCCTGCTTACAATAAAACCTAACAACTTCCCCGAGGTAGTCCCAAATGTGCACTTTGCTGGATTCAACTTCAATTGATGCTTCCTTAATCGATCAAACAACTTCTGAAGATTCATAATATGATCTTCATCTTCTTTGGATTTTGCTATCATATCATCGACATATACTTCAACTTCTCTATGCATCATGTCATGAAACAAAGTGACCATGGCTCGTTGATAAGTAGCACCAGCATTCTTCAGACCAAACGGCATGACTTTATAGCAAAAGGTTCCCCAGAGGGTAATAAAAGTCGTTTTCTCACAATCCTCTGGTGCCATCTTGATCTGATTGTAACCCGAAAATCCATCCATGAAAGAGAAAGTTGAATGTCTAGCTGTATTATCCACTAAAACATCGATATGGGGAAGCGAAAAATTATCCTTCGGGCTTGCATGATTGAGATCTCTATAATCGACACACATCCGCACTTTTCCATCCTTCTTGGGAACAGGTACAATATTTGCCACCCATTCAGGGTATCTAGCCACTGCTAAAAAATCAGCATCGAACTGCTTCTTCACTTCATCTCTTATCTTCAAAAGCATATCTGCTTTCAATCTCCTTAGCTTTTGTTTCACTGGGGTACATTCTGGAATCAATGGTAACTTGTGAACCACAATACCTGTATCAAGACCGGGCATGTCCTGATAAGACCATGCAAAGACATCCTAGTAACTATGCAACAAATCTATCAATTTCTTCTTATCCTCTCCTTCGAAGGCAGCTCCTACCTTAACCTCCTTTTTCTCCGTTTCAGTTCCCAAATTAACAACTTCAGTTATCTCTTGGTGCGGCTTTATTAGTTTCTCTTCCTGATTGACTTGTCTTAACATTTCCGGTAAAATCTCAATTTCTTCCTCTATTTCATAGTCAGATTCAACATTGCTAATGGGTGCATCAAAATCTGGTTCATTAAGTTCGTCATCTTCGTTATCATCATTTCCAATCCTGTGAAAGAAATGAATAAAAATGGATTTGAGATTGGAGAACAAAACTTAAATGGAAATGGAGAAACATGAATATGGATGACTGTCAAAAGACTTTCATTTCATGGAAAAGGGAATATGTACAAAGATTGAACATGCAATCGCCATACTATAAGATTTATTGAAAGCAAAGTAAAGCATGCTCATTACAAAAGACCCAAACGAAGGCCGTGAGCTGGGCCCATGATGGTAGTGCACTCGGGATTACTCTTGCAGGTTCTTGAGAGATACTGGGAGCTCCAGACTGGTCCAGTTGCCTAATTTGAAATTTGAAGGACGCGAGATGACAAAGCAAGGTCTAGCAGCCGAACTCTGTTCCTCTTCCACCACAGCAACTTGGAACTCCTCAAGCTGATCACATATATTTGTCAAAATTGCCCCAGTTACATCAGTCGAGTTTCCAACTGGTAGTTTTCCAAAAACTGCCCCAGTATCAGCCAAACTTATCTTGTTCTGCATCCCTCCATACACAAAACTGTCATAAAGCCAAGGAATCGATTTCTTTTCGACTTCTAGCTCCTTTCCTTCCAGACGAGCAAACCTCTTCGCCTGCTTTTCTGCTAGTGCACGGTTCTTGTCAGCTCTAGTTGGCTTATAACCCAAACCCCAACGTTCTGGATGTTTCACCATTTCTACTGGCTTCTTAATTCCTTGTTGATTCTTACCAAGTCCTTCTCCCGGGCGAAACCCCTTTTTCAACATAAATTTTGCTACATTCTTCGTAACCTTGGATATTTGTGGCTTTAAAGGAAAAAGTCCTTCCTTCACATAGCTAGCACTAGCAATTTCAAAAGATTGGAATGAACTCTCAATCCCTTCTGTCGGAGCATCAATAGGAGAATTATTAGACAAACTAGCAACCATCCATTCTGACTGTCCCTTTACTATATAAACCCTTCCATCATGAACAAACTTGAGCATCTGATCCAATGATGAGGGAACGGCTCCTGCAGTGTGAATACAAGGTCGTCCCAACAGGCAACTGTAGGTTGGTGAGATATCCATTACCACAAATGGTACATTGAAAGTTACGCTTGCAACCTGTAAAGGTATTTCAATTTCTCCCATAATCTCTCTACGTGTTTCGTCGAATGCCCTTACTACCATCGCCACTGGTCTTAAATAAGATCTGTCAATCGGTAACTTTTCAAAAGTCTCCTTTGGTAAAATATTGAGCGATGACCCATTATCCACCAAAATGCTTGCTAATTCCTTTCCACGACACATGGCTGAAATATGCAAAGCTTTGTTATGCCCCATCCCTTCGGGCGGAATATCATCCTCAATAAAGGACAACAAATGAGACGCCAACACATTTCCCACAATGCCATTAAAAGAATCTGTAGGAATCTTGTCTGATACATACGCCTGATTTAACATTCTCATCAAGACTTGTCGATGCGGTTCAGAACTCATTATCAACTCCAAGATCGAAATTTTTGCAGGGGTTTTCTTCAATTGATCCACTATCATGTACTCACTCTACCGAATAATTTTCAGGAACTCCTGGACTTCCACATCAGTTACAACTTTCTTTTTCTCCTCTGGGCGTACAAAAAGACCTTCTTCCGGAATAGAACCAAATCCTTCAACTTCAGGTATTGCTTTCCCTTTTCTTTTGCGTTCAGCTTCAAGATCCACTACCGGATTCCCTTCTGGCTCATTTCTCGTGTAACATCTCCCACTCCGGGTAACTCCACTAACACCAGAAATATTATCTACCATTTCTCCTTGCTTTCCTCTAACTTCAGCCTCATAATTCCATGGCACAGCCTTGTCATTCTTGTACAAAGGATCTATCTTTGGTTTGAGTGGCTCAACTGGTGGCGCATCTTCCACATAATACTGCAAGACAAATTGCGGAGCACAATTCGGCCTAGGCCCTTGATAATATCCTCCTATAACACTGACTTCATTTGATTGGCCTTTCACCTCAAACTTTATTATCTTCAAATCCATCAACTCTTGTACCTTCTCCTGAAAGCCACAACAATTCTCAATAGCATGTCCCCTTTGTCCTCTATGGAACTCACAAGTCTTCATGTCATCAAAAAGTCCACGTTGAATGGGCGTATCCATTGCCACTTCCTCAACCAATCCTTCTTTCCTCAACACCATAAACAACTGGCCCAACGGCATTGCAATCTCTGATACCCATCTTTTTGTAGCACAAAATTCTTCAATGGCATTCACCCCCTCTTTCTCATGATTAGGCAATGGATTGTTGTTGACATTTGGTTTATTGATTGCACTAAGATCCAGCCATTTCGCTTCAATCATCCCCTGGACTATCCTTTTGAATTGTAAACATCCTTCAGTTGAGTGCCCGGGTGTACCTCCATGATATAAGCATGTAGTATTAGGATCATACCAATGGGGATATGGAGGTTGATGGACCCGTCCCGGAACAGGAGCCACTGCTCCTTGCGCTTGAAGTTTCGTGAAGCATTCAGCATAAGTTATGGGCAAAGGATCGAAATGCTCAACAGGCCTTCTGGGTCTTTGGTTTTGGAAATTTGGACGAGGGTTTTGGTAAGTGTTTGGATTTTGAAAATTTTGGTAAGTGTTTGGGTTTTGAAAATTTTGGTAAGTGTTTGGGTTTTGCGAGTATTGATTGGGTGATGGTGCATTGAATCGGGGTGGATAAGGATTTTGGGTGTGGGTATGATTATAGTAGGCTCCTGGGCTTGACATCCTTGGGGCATTGCTTCTAGGGCGATAATCTGAAGTAGGCACACCATAAACAGCTGGATTTGAATCAAAATTCACAGAATGCACTTCCGCCTTCTTGCCTTTACTTGCTTTAGTCGGGTCTGATTTATCAAGGGTGGGATAATACAGAGTACCTCTCTTCATGCACCGTTCGACTCGTTCGCCTGCTTGTATCATATCAGCCAAGTTATTATGGCCACCTCCCGCCAAATTGGAAGTATAAGGCTCTTGGAGAGCATCAATGAAAGCGTTCAACAAATCCTTTTCTGAAAGGGGTGGAATTATCTGGGCTGCCAAATCCCTCCATCGATGGGCAAATTCCCTAAAGCTTTCCCCACTCTTCATTGTTGTGTTCTGCAGATCGTAAATGGTAGGGATCTTTTCTTCATTATGCTTATACTGCTTCATAAACATTTCAGCCAAATCCTCCCACGAAGCTACTGATAAAGGGTTAAGGGTATTGAACCACCTTTGAGCTGCCCCAGTCAGACTATCTTGGAAATAATGCATTAACACTTTCTCATCGCTTGCATATGGCTGCATGCGTCGACAATACATCGTTAAATGATCCAAAGGGACTCCAGTGCCATCAAACAAACTGAATTTTGGTAATACAAAGTCATGTGGAACATTCAAATTCTTCACCAAGCACAAATTGGCTGGGTTCAGCATCCCTACAACATTGAAACCCTCCATGGCTCTTAATCTCTTCTCTAACTTCTTAATAGCATCCATTGAGCTACTATCTTCATTCTGAACTCCCTCAGTTACTACCCCACCAATAAAAGTTCCCGCGGTATCAGCACCAACTGGGAAAGGATTCTCATGCCCATGAGGATCAACTTGATGAATGTAAGCTGGGTTCTGAGTCGTTGCCTGTTGAGAAACATATTGATGCTGGTGCAAACCAGGCAAAGATTGGTTACGGACAGGAGTGAACCCGGGTGGGTAAACTGGTACTTCTTGGTGCAAATGATTCTCAAGAACCTCTGGTGTTTCAGAATTTTCAACTACTCCCTTTCCTTTCATCAGCAACGCCATATTCTTCATTAATAGGGTCATTTGCTCTTTCAGTTCAGCTATGTCATGATTCTGACTATGATCACCCATTTCTTGCTCCATATTCTGAATAATTCTTGATTGTAGGCGAGTCTGATAGGGGTGTCGATGGTGCTTCTTGGGCGCTATGATTATTTATGATTTTTTTGTGCATTATGAAAACAACAACATTAGTTCTCATTTATTTTAATTTAAAGATGTGCATGCATGTGATTATTATTTATGCAAGTCCTAAGAAATCTTTGCAATCCAAGAAAAGATAATATTGGCAAAATATCAATCCATTCAAATTATTGTAGCTCGAATTGTTTACATCTTTACTCATCATCAATCTCAATAACATCAGAATTAGCTGACTGCGTTTGAAATATCTTCTCCCTAAGTACATACAAGTCTTTGTGTAAATCTGTCAAAAACAAAGAAACCCCAGCCAATTCTGGCGCCTTAAATGCCCAATTTACTTTCAGATCTTGTACCCGTTTTTCATAGCTGTGAGCCCATTCTGATAATTGCAATGCTCGACTCATAATTAACTTGATCTTGTCCTCTGTGCCTTGTTGCTTCTGTTGAAATTCATTCAATTCATCATGTAAGAAATCATTCTGTTGATTCAATTCTTCTACCTCTGCCTCTTTTTGCTGAATGAAATCTTCGTCTGCCTCATACAACTTCTGCAATTTTTGACTTTCTGACAAGACATACTCCATTTGTTCTTTCAGAGAATTGATCTCCACCTTATTCCTCTTTAACTTATCAACTTTGTCAACTATCTCCTTCTTAGCATTGTAGCTTAACTCCTCCAATGTCGCAATTGTTCCCTTCATTTGAGTAATTTCCTTTCGCGCCTCTTGAAGTTCTCCTTTCATACTTCTCACTTGCTCCTTCATCTTGGTATACTCTTCCTGAAGATTGCCCCTTTCTTTTTCCATTTGCAAATCTTCTTGCAGCTTCATCTTCTTGCTCTTGACAAACTCAGCTTTCATCCTTCTAAACTTTCCTTTATACTTTTTATATTTCTCAGTCATAGTTTGCAGCATTTTCCACATTATCTTCGCCTCTTTGTCAGGATATCCAGATGGTCCTCTAACCATTTCATCATCACTTGATATGTCCTCCATCCGTAAATCTCCATCCATTTCCTGAATTTCTTCTTCCACCATTACTCCTACACCTCTGTCTGGGACAAAATCTGGATAAGAAACCCTTCCATCTTCATCTTCTTCCTCAATGACCTCCTTGAGTATGGCTTCATTTTCCTGAGAATGCTTTTCTTCCCCATTATCTCTTCCACCTAACTTTCCTTTTCCTTTCTTTCTTCCCTCATCAGACATATCATAATCTGTATAAGATTTTTCTCTTTTTGCGTGCCATGCTTTGTACTGAACAGTTCCATAAATATTTCGCGGACCTTTTCTTACTCCTTGAGGGGTACTCCAGGCCTCCACTATCTTTCGTACTAACGCCTTTGCTTTTTCCTCTTCAAGGGAGAATTCAAACTCCTTCAACTGAAAAGTGACTGGTCTACATGGATTCCCACCTATTTGTTGGAGAAACATGGCCGGTGCCTGACTTGTAATTCCCCAAGGGCCTATAAGTGGAACCCAATCGAAATCACCACACCTATAAATCAATCCGTCTGTTTTATGCCATGGGGCTCTCATGTATACCTTCTTTTCATCCAAACTAGACAAAAAACAACTCCACTTCTCCATTGAAGGCTTTAAAGACTGCAATCTTGCCTTTTCGAAATCACTAATAGGATCTCTCAACTGACAATCATCCTTTTGGAACTGCACAAAAGGAGCCCCAACTGTCTTGTCATACTTTAAGTGACTAATAAGCCAGATCGCAAGCAACTGAGCACACCCAATAAACCTCCCTTCCTTAGAAACACGACAGTGATTAAGGGACCGGAAAGTCTCACATAATATGGCAGGCACTGGAGTCGCTTGATGCTTAACATGATTAACCATCTTAATCACACCTCTATCTATATTTCCACCAGCACATGGAAAAATCACGGTACCATATATGACAATTGCAAAAGCAAATCGTCCTTCTTCCTTGTGGAAATTCTCTTTAGCAAAATTCATCAATATTTCTTCTGGAAAAGTCCACCTTGCACCCTTTATACTTCCCATTTCTTTAATCTTCTTCACTGGTAAACCCAAAAGCTTAGAGATAACTGCTTCTGCGAAAGTTTTTTCTCCTGGGTTATAGATTTTATTAGCGTGCAAGGTATACCCCAACAATTCGGCATACTCTTCCATCAATGGTGATAAATCTATTGACCCAAAAGTGAAGCAACGGTATGCTGGATCCCAATACTGCATAGCCGCCTTCAGGAGAGTTATTGGCGTCTGAATAGTCAACAGATGATCAATTCTCCCAAACATACTCCTAAACACTTTCTTTGTATTCATATCCTGCTTCTGCCAAAACTCAGACAAAGCTTCCGGTGCTCGAGTCTGGAATGAAACCTTCTTCACTGGTCTCAACGGCTGATCTTCTTTCAAACTATCTCCCAACTCTTCTTGTAGCCTATCTAACTTGTCTCTGATTTCTTCTGGATCACCCAACTCCACCGTGCTTGTTCCTATGGGCTTGATCATTCTGCCAATATTATCTAGTTAGATTGCAAAGATGTGCTCTAACGTGTATGCATGATCAATGATAAAGAAAGAAAAAGAAAAACAATCATGGATATTAACCTGCACAGGTTAGGTTAGGATACAAGCAAAACAATATACAAGAGAGAATAAGTTACACCAAAAATAATGAGCATGATTAAGGCATATAACAAAGAATATAACATGCGAAATAAATAGTTAGGGATAGAGACGCCCCCTTTGTTCCTAAGATGGGTAATACCACCTAAAATTTTCTGAAGGTCTAGAACCATGACTACGGTTTATCTATGGTGCATATGAGTGGTTTAACTAACTAATCACGAGGTCTCTGGTTCAGGTGGCTTTTGCTCCATTGGATCACAAAAGCCCATCCCTTAATGTCATAAGAGGACGTCAATCCAGGAAGGTGTCTTCCCCCACCCATACAGGGAAGTGAATCCCATGAAAGTGGTAGGTCAACCTTCACTAATCACTAAGTAACCCGGGTATAGGGTTATGTGTGTGCAGTGATAAGTGAATGTGTGTGCGGGGGCATACAAACCAATATCTCTAACATTTAAATCTCACAAGGCCCATATTTGATGAAGAAATCTACAACATTGAACAAATCCATCAAATTCTTCAAATTTAATATACAAATACAAATAGGAACTAACATAAAAACTATACAAGAAAAGCACAAAAATCAATCATATAGGCTCAACCCCTTTGGTATGAAAACCAATGTCCCCAGCAGAGTCGCCAGTTGTCACAACCGGGGTCACGACGCAGACCGGCGATGAAAGGATAAAAAAAAATGATTTAGAGTCGCCACCAATTGATTTAAGTGCAATTGGACACTAAAAACTGTGGTCTATGAACCAGAAAATGGATAAGGGGGTTTATTGAGTGTGGGGAAGGTGTCAGGCACCCCACAACTCCCTAAAAGGTTACCTAGATTGATCTATGTGTTTTTTCTTGAAAAGTTGTTTGTCCAATATAAATGATATTTTGATTTGAAAAAATAACATAATTAAAGCCTAGGCAGGAGCTGAATGTCATCAAGTCCTCCTCCTAATTAACTTCAATTTAGTTACCATTATATTTTCGAGTACAAATGATACATTAATTTGAAGAGATAACATAATTAAAGCCTAGGCAGGAGCTGAATGTCATCAAGTCCTCCTCCTTATGAACTTTAATTTAGGTATATAGTAAATTAATTTATCATTGTGTTTAGAAATACAAATGACACTTTAATTTGAAAAGATAACATAATTAAAGCCTAGGCAGGAGCTGAATGTCATCAAGTCCTCCTCCTAATGAACTTTAATTTAGGTATCTAGTAAATTAAATTACCATTTACATTTGTTTAAATAAGGATAACACAATTAAAGTCTAGGCAGGAGCTGAATGTAATCAAGTCCTCCTCCTAATTGACTTTAATGTAGTATCCATTAATTTGTTTATGTGAAAAGTTGGTAAAGACGTGATTATTGAATTGATAGATTCGCAGAAAATGATCTATGCATACAATTCTAATATACATTCTAAACATGCATTCTAAACTAAAAACCCCTAACATGCATACTAATCAATTTAAATATGCATAAATATAAATTACACCACTCTACACTATTTTCATTATTTTTCCACTATCCTATTACATGGCTTACATTTACAAGGATATAAATGCCAAACAAAAATAAGATAAAAATATATACAAATAATGAAATATAAAGATAAAAATACAAATAAATATGAATTTGACGCATGGAGCCCATTAATTATTCAAACCCGGTCCAATCTCCAAATGAACTCTCCGGCCCCAAATGAAATCAAATCCGGCCCAAGTTGAATCAACCCGGTCCACATTCAAAAATCAACAAGAGAAAGGGTCAAAATGGTGCTCAAATGTAATGGGAATCCAAAATAAAATCGAATCCGCATTAGGAAATTCACACATAAAAAATCATCATTTCATTTCATTTCACATGACATCCACCATCTTCCACTTAACTACAAGCAATTTTAATACACCATATCACATGATATTGCAAGCATATGCCATATGAACACATGGAACCCAATACGAATTTCAGTATAAATCAAACAAGAGTAAACTAAACCGCAACCAGCAAATAACCCATGGAATCCTGATACCAATTGCAACCTAAAACCCATTCAAACGCAAGCAATAACCAACGCCAACGACCAGCAAGCAAACAGGATTAGAACACCAGTAGAAATTTGCATCCCACTCCCCTCAACCTACACATAATCCACTAACAAAACTCCATATAAAACCAGCAGAAAAATTAAACCCAGACATAAGCAGAATCCATTTTATCATGAACTGGGATTTGGCCAAAACCATACCAACAAGACAAACAGAGACATGAACTCGTTAATAGAGTTTTAAAGGAATGGGAATTGTGGTACACAAAACCAGAATCAGAGGATAAGCAAGAGAATCTCAATCAAATACCGAAAACTCAAGGAGCAATCCCACGCCTAAATCAGAACCAATTTTAGCAAGAAATAATTGTGCTTAAACTACCCAACAACTATTGTGATGCCATCAGATTTGTATATAACATCTCCCCTTCTTTTTTGTACAGTCCCTTCACTTCCTTGACATCACATCTTGTTCAAGCACTAAGTTATCACAGCTGAATCTTGTACATTGCTAACCAAATCAAGAAGAAAAAAAACCTGAATCTCGAGGTAAAGTTTCATTCTATCAAATCTGGTAAACATACTTTCCTCGTAGAATTTCCAATCATGAACAAAACTTTTACCAATTCAGATTCAAATCAAAATAAATGTGAAATTCACAACTCAATACAAAGGCCAACAAAGAGAAAAAAAAAAAAATTTGAATGGTGAGCGTTACCTTCTCAAAGATAGAAATAGAAAGGTACCAAGATGGAATGACTTTCTCTTCCTTCTTCTCCTCTGGTTCCACTCTCCTTGCCTTCTCCCGATTCTGTTTTCTCTTGGCCCTTTCTCTGCTGGTTTTTGTGTTTGTGCAGTCTCCCCTATACTCTCTCGGTACCCACTGTCAAGAACCCTTTCTTCTTTATCTCTCCCGGTTTTTCTCTGTCTGCTCCCTGCTCTCCTTTCTTTTTTTTTTCTCTTTTTTCCTCCAATTGTCTTGTGCGGCTTTGCTCTCCCCCCCCTCTCAAAGAATATTGCATTTCTTTTATACTAAGAGAGACCTCATCTCCTAAAACCCTAGTTCTTTCAATTTGTCTTTTTTACCCTTACTTTTCTTTTCTTTTAACCAAGGTGGCTATTCTTTTTGGTCTTTTCCACTTTTTAGTTTTCCATTTAATTTATTTATTTTTATTCTCTAGATATTTTCTAGGGTTTTGTTGTATTGGGCTTGAATTTTTATGGGCTTATGGTCCAAGAAATAGGCTTTAGGATTTTTTCCATGCTTGTGGGTCCAAGAAACAGGCTTTGAATTTTTTTGTGAGCTTACGGGCTCCAGAACGGGCTTTTGAATTATTATTATTATTGTATTTTTTAATTTTTCTATTTTTTCTATATTTTTATTATTTTTTAATTTAATTTTTTTTTTTTTGGGGCCGGACGAAAACCGGGTACTACACATTACATACACTAGTGCATCAATCCAAGAGTCCTCTCGAGTAGTCAAGACAAACAACTTCCCTGTTTGGAGATGTCCATGCACTACAACCTATATCAACAAAGTGCCTAACTTTGTTAATCTGGTTGTGACTAAATTGTTTCGGATGTAATATTGAATCTTGTGTCTATCTATACTCACACACAAAGTGTATCTGAGTATCCAACATTAATAGAACTAACATCCCTAGACGTTGATAGAACATTCACATATAAATGAAAAAACATCTAAAACACAAAATACAACATTAAAATGTTTACCCATAAATTTCAGAACTGTCATTATACATGGTATGTTTTTAGGACACAATCCCAACAATAGGTTACTCGAGACCGAGGTAAGCTTTGGTTGATACATGATACTGATAGGTATGATAATACCTATTGTTTTTGGTAGAAATCTCTCCCTCTTAAGCTTCTTTTTGATAAATAATGAGTGTATTTATGTGTTGTTTTGTATTTTGATAGGTTGATTGCGGTTTGGATGAAAAGCGACGAAAAAGGGGCTGAATTGAAGAAAATGTCCACTGACATTTGTGTGTTCAAATAGTCATAACTTTCTGTCACATTATTGGAATCGAGTGAAATGAAAGGCATTGTAAACTAGACATTTCAAGCTTTCGGCAGCCTCTAAAATCATGCAAATCGGAGATCATATGGAGAAGTTATGGTCATTTAAAGATTCCTAGGGTAGAGCTAGAGATTTTGGTGAAGAAGTGTGCCTAGGCGTGCGCCTAGGCATGGCGCGCCTAGGCACACTATTTGTGCACGCCCAGAATCATTTTTTCCGCCCAGTCCAGTGAGCATTGACGTGAAGATAACTTAAAGTATATACCACGCCTAGGATTGCGCCTAGGCGTGTGCCTAGGCGTGAATTCAACACGCCTAGGCGCACAAAACAGCTTTTGGACAAGTTTTAATTCACGATTTTCCCTAGCCGTACACAACTTTTGGACTTCGAACAGATTTTCTGGAGAGCGAAAATAGAGGGGGAAGGTGATTTTTGGAGCTAGGAGGAGAGATTCTTTAGCTCAACTTGGATCTACTCAACTCATTGGGTTTATTCATGTTTTTCTCATCTATCTTCTTATGTTTTTATCTCTTTATGTGTAACTAAACCACTTTTGCCAAGGCTAGGATGAAGCCTCGGGTTTGATGACTTTGTGTATGACTTGATTTACATATATATGAGTTGATTTGGGTATAAATCTTGTGTTTCTATGTTTGATTGCAATTTCTTCATGCTTGTTGTGTTTGGCCAACACTTTAGGTTTTTGGATGAAATTGTTTGGAGAATTTGCTTAGACAATAATATGTCAAGTAGATTATGCTTCTTGAAACTCTTGATTATGAATGTGTCTCCCTTTAATTAGGTGACAATTTGTATGAATCCTAATCTCCATAGAACTTCATTAATTCCTATGCATGTTTAGACCAATAAGATGGCTAGAATGTATTTAGGAATATCCGACCTACACCAATAAGATGGCTAGTAATCGATTTTAGGGAGATTTGGCTTAAGTGCGCTAAAATCGACTTAGGTACAAATTCGTTATGCCCGAATTAGCAAATATGTGTGTGAATTTGTCTCATTGCAAGTCATTTCCCAAGGGGGATTCCGAAGCCTTGGTGTTCATCTCATATTCATTAACTCATCTCATTCATATTAGTTGCATTAGTGATAGTTTGCATTAGCGTAATTTACATCCTTATTCCAAGAAAATTCCAAAAACACTTTAATATTCGCTTGTCTTTAGTTTAATTACTAAAACAAACAAACTTGAGTTGATCTTTACTTTGTTTGCGTTGTCCATACATACATACAAGTATACTTTTGGATTATACATAACTCCATCCCTGTGGATTCGACCCTTACTTATCATTGTATTTTAGTCGCTGACTAGTACACTTGCTAGTAAGGTTAATTTAGACCCAACAGGTACCTACAAAACTAAAATGAGGTAAACCTTCTCGAGATATACTTGTATAAGGTGATATTTTGCTCATCTAGGCAGTGCTACGTGTTTGCCTCTGGTTGGTGGTTTAAAAGTGGTATCATCAATTAGCAATAGATCCCTCAAAACAAATTTTTATTCCAATAGAGTCACTCTAATTTTTTAACCCATAAGATCCATAAGTAGATAAGATTTATTCAATTAAGGACAAATTATTTAAATATCTTTTTTATTGACCAAAGTACCTTCAACCCTTGTTTTACTTCTAAATTTCAATAATCAAATATCTTTTCAGATGTCTGTATGATCGGGCAGCTATAACTCACTAATTTGTGCTCTGATTGAGACCATTTTATGGCATTCAAAAGAAAACTTGAATACCCAAAGAATTATGTCTAATAAATTTTTGGAGGTCTAATCGATTATGACGATATTTGTGGAGTTTGAAAGAAGACTCTAATATCCACATAATTGTTTGTAATACATATTTGGAGAATGAACATTTTGGAGGTCTTATCAAGGCTAAAAGTTTGCGCATCAAAATTGTGTTTCTTACGTTTGTGTGTTCAATATCAGTTTGTTCAGACAGTCATAACTCACTCTCTTGAGCTTTGATTGAGATGATTTTTAAGGCATTCGACCCACAAAATTGGGTCTAATACATTTTTGGAGATCTGAACATTTTAATGGTCAAATCAAGACTCAAAGTTTGTGCATCAGAGTTGTGAATCATATAGAAACATTTTTGCACTAAATTGATTTGCATTATCCGTTGTGGTTAGTATATACTGGAATTTATTTGCACTAAATTTTTCTACATTAGTTCATTTGTTGTCGTTTTATTATGGTTAGTATATATTAAAATTTATCTGCACTAAAGTTATAAGCATTAGTTTATCTGCATTACCTATTGTGGTTTTGTTATGGTTATTATATAATAGAATTCATATCCACTAAAGACAAATTTATCTGCATAGTAGATAAATTATATGCACTATAGATAGATTTATATGCGAGTTTTTTGCATCTCAGAATATATTGACAATGGATCTTGTTTGAAAGAGTTTTCCATGCCGAATTACAATATATAATTTTTTTCAAATTTTGTCATGTATTTTGAGAGATAAATCATTTTCAAGTTTCTTCTAATAAAAGAAAAAAGTCAACTGATGATGTCATGTGCCTAAGTGGAGAAAATGTGAGGGATAAAAGGCGTTGATTGTTCTGCCTTTTTATGAAATGAAAAGGAGTAGATAGGGAATTTGATGAATTGTGTCACTAATAAATTTTATTTTTGGTTGTACTTATTAGAACATGTCTTTCCAGTTGTGTGTTTATTGGTAATTCCCTTAAAAATAATTGTTGTGCAAAAAACATGTCTATTAAAAATTAGGAAAGTGTTGTGGATTAAATGATTAAAAAATCGAATATAGAAAGTATGTGGAATCAAAAGACATAAAGATGACACAAGATTTAACGAGGTTCAACCCAACTTACCTACGTTCTCTAGCAAAGAACAATAAATAATTCCACTAATATGAAGAAAATTACAAAAGAGATGAGCTCTTGAACTCAAGAACTAACTCAAATCTCTTTCTCTCGCTCTAGATGACACTCTCCTAGGGTTTACAACACAATACAACCCTATCAAGTTGGCTCACACGAAACCCGACAAATAAAATCTATTTATAAGGGCTGTCCCAAGTGTAGATCTGCGACATCCATTTGGACGGCTCGAGTACCACCCTAAAGAACACCTATAGTTACCACTCTAAAGAACATATAGATTGTCAATCATCTTTCCCGTCATTACTGTCACTGATCCCTTGCTCACCCTTAAAACTCCACCTTTTGCGAAGAACCTGCAGCCTCTAGGATGTAGATTACTCATAGACACAATATTGTTTTTTAAATCAGGTACATGACAGACATCCATTAAAGTTCTAAGAGCTCTACCTTGAAATTTGATCCGAACTGAGCCATTCCTAACAATCTTGTAGGAAGTACCATTACCCATCAAGAATCTGCCACCTTTGAATGAATCATAGGTAGCATATGCATCCCTATAAGAAGACGTGATAGGAGCAACCTGAATCTAAAATTGACTCCTCATTGGAACAAACCTATGGAACTATAATAGAAAAAGTAAAAGTTGAATCCTCATCTGAGCCAACATTCACATTTGCATCAGCCTTCCACGATCTTTGAGCTTTGGACACTCCGACTTGAAGTGCCCAAAATGACGACAATAGTAATAGTAAACACTCTTCTTTGATTTATCATAGCTTTTCCCTGAACCATTCTTACCCTTAACAAATAGACCAACTGCCTGATCGCCACTACCCTTACCATTCAACTTGGTTCTTAAGTCTGTTGAGTTCAAAGATGCCTTGACATTGACCAAGGAGATTGAATTCCATTCATATAGCATGAAATTAATAAAGGAATCATACGAGACTAGTAGCGAACACAAAAGAATAAGAGCTTGGTCATCCTTGTCAACCTTGATGTCAATGTTCCTCAAATCCATGATAATCTGATTAAGTTTATCAAGGTATTGTTATATTGATACTTGAGTCCATCTTTAGAGTATACCATCGGTTCGTGAGAGACTTCGTCATATATAAGCTTTCCAATTTGTCCCACAGTCTTTTGACTGTTTCTTTGTCTGCTACCACCTTAAGCACTACATCGCAAGAGATAACTGAATCGTATTATGCACCTTCTCATTTATCTCTTCTACCATTTCTTTTGGGTAACTTGATTGCCTCTTCTGCATCCAAAATCTTTGCCAAATGTTGAAGCAAAAGTGCGCACATCTTGATATGCCACAAACTGAAACTATTCTCTCCATCAAATTTTTTATCTCAAATTTTGTAAGAGCCATTAAACCCAGCTCCAATACCATTTGTTGTGAATTAAAGGAACAAAACTCGAATATAGAAAGTATGCGAAAACAAAAGAGAGAAAGATGCCACAAAATTTAACGATGTTCGGCACAACTTGCCTATGTCCTCGGACGAAGAACAACGAAGAATTTCACTAATACAAAGAAGATTACAAAATATATGAGCTCTTGAACTCAAGAACTAGCCCAAATCCCTTTCTATTGCTCTAGACGACACTCTCCTAGTGTTTACAACTCAATACAACTATCTCAAGTCGGCTCACATGAAACCTTACAAATAAACCTATTTATAAGGATCGCTGTAAATTTACGACATCCGTCCAGTCGGCTTGAGTAACGGTCCAGATAGCTCCACCTGACAGCAGCTTTCTTTTTGAGCCAATTACTCCATAGAAAGTCAGAAAGGCTTATTTAGGTGTCAACATAAGTTCAGCTTACACTATTCATTTGAGGACTTATCAGAAGAAAAGTAATTTCATGTTACTTTGCATGCTCTTTTATTCTCTTTTTAATTCCCATTGAACTTTGTCTTGGAGAACTAGGAACAATCTGCCTTCATGTGACCTAGCTTGTCAAATTTGTAGTAAATTGACTTCCTCTCTTTTCTTTCCCTTTCCATTGTCATTTGATCTTCCAAATTTTTAGAGCAAGAAATATCGGGCATTAGAGGCCTATAAATGAAAAATCCTACCCCAATAGCAGTGCGAAAATAAACTACACGTCTACAACGTCTGTAGTGTCTCCCCGATCTCCTAAGAAATGTATCGAGATACAACGATTTATTAAATTGTCTAACCAATAGATTGTCTAAAATTATTTTTTCGATAGTCTAATTATTTATCTGGCCTGCACTAGTAAATTATTTGGTCAAACCTGATAGTCAAATTGGCGAAAGTCAAACTTTGGTACAATTTATAAATTCGCCAAAAATGGCTAACTTATCAAATGCGCTAAAAGCCCTTTGTGCCACAATTTACTCTTCTTCCTAATGAGCCTGGTCAACTTATTTTAAAATGGTCAAAGGAATAATTTATTATGTCAGACGGGCCAAATCAATTTAGTGGCCAAATTTTGAATCAGCTTGGGCCAACAATTTCTCGGCCCAATGTTCCCACACTTAGTCCCCATTAAACATGGGCTTTATTTATTTAGGTGGCCTACTAGGAACCCATTTCCATGGGCCAAGCTCCAAAATTATGGGTCAGCCCCCTCCAACCCCATTTTCTCAAGTCACGACCATTGGCCATGACAAGTCTTGTAACAAAGTCACGTGTGGTAACTATGTTACCTGCGCATCTCCCATCCCGCGTTGGCAGTCATGGGTTGCCATGGCTGGAATCAGTTTCAGCTCTAGTCTGCGACTTTGGGTAATTGGATGGCCAAAGTCTCCCAAAACCACCGTGAGGTGGTGCTGCATGATGATGACTAGTGGCACCAGCTTTTCTTTGATGACACGCCATGAAGCTCACGGTTTGGTCGAGTTTTCCGACCACTGGTCATCTCTTTCCTTTCATCAATCCCAACAGTCCCTTTTGGTGTGTTAGAGGTTGCCTTTAGGCTACCCCAATGCAGCCAAAGCAGACCCACACTATTTAGCGATTATTGACCGTGGCACCTAGAAAGATAAACAAGAGTGAGAAAGCTCATCGTGCTTGGTTCTCTCATCTTCGACAATCGCTCTGATTCCCTGATGAGTATCCCACATCAAAAAAATAGGGCTACCAACTCTAGTTTATAAGGATCCAAGGCACCCTCACCTGGTAAGCTGGTTTTCTGGGTTATAGTACTACCTTGGGCCTTATGGGCCGGGGTGGTGCCGTCCAGGAAAGGGCTGCCGTCTGAAGGGCGAGCGAAGCCGCCAGGCGAGCGTAGCCGCCGTGGACGTCGGCTGTCCAAGGGGGGGTGGTTTGATGAGTATCCCAAATCGAAAAAATAGGGCTACCAACTATAGTTTATAAGGATCCAAGGCACCATCACCTGGTAAGTCGGTTTTCTGGATTATAGTTCTACCTTGGGCATTATGGGCCGGGGTGGGTATTCATCATTCCCCTACCACACCCTCGACTCCAAGTTGTTGGATTGTTCAAGAATAGTGGCTGTGGAGCAAATTATTACACTCCGTATGTACGGTTCTAGAAGATTGATAGCTTCCAGACAAAAGAACCTTATCCAGAAGCAGTTTATCCGACAGTTCAGTTATCCGACGGTTACCGTAGAAGTAGTTACAATGAGAGGTCACCAGGAGCGGTTAAATTGTCTCATGGCCGCATCAACTGACAAACCCCAAGGCCTATAAATACATATCGTTCCACATTTGTAAAACATCATTGACACTTACCTCTAATAAAATATCAGACTCCGTGGACATAGGCAAGTTGTTGAACCACGTAAACTCTGTGTTGTCATTTTCTTAAATCTTTCTACTTTATGCATATTTTATACCTCGGTGCAAATTTAGCATCGACAATTGCGTCGTCTGTGTGAAACGAAGAGTTCTTTAATATAAGCCATGTCTCAAGAAGCGGAAGTATCACGACAGGAGGAACTGCCTCATCCAGAAGAGGATAGGGCTCGGCATAATAATGATGAAATCGAAGGGCAAATTCCAAATGCATTGGAATTGGAAGAAGCCCTACTTAAGGCAGAAGAAGATTTGCTAGAGAGACAAGAGCATGCTCAAGCTCTAAGGGAAAGACTCCAAACCATGAGGAGAAATGGGAAACGTTTGACTAGTGAAATCCAGAGTGTTGTCTGAGGTGATAGGGATGCAGATCCAAAGCGTGTTCGGGAGTAAGACAATGGGAGCACTGGGAGGTCCCATCGGAGGAGGAGACCAGTTACGGAGAGGAGAAGGCGCACTCCATCTCCAAGGGGTGCAAGGAACAAATCCCCGTAGCCGTCTAGAAGGATAAGGCGCCGAAGCCTTTCCCCGAGAATTCGAATGAGAAAAGACACTGGGGAGGTCTTATGGAGTGCTCAGAAGAAGGTCGAGCAAAGCCTCAGAAAGATGAATTCCACACCCTTTGTGCGGGCTCTACGATTAGAAGATCCACCAAACAAGTTTTCACCCCTGAAGTTTGTAGTCTATGATGGAAAAACATATACAGTAGCATATATTTCAGCCTACACTCATAAGATGGCTCTTTGGGCAGGTCAGGACGGGCTCATGTGCAAAATGTTTCTGTCAAGCGTCTAGACAACATCCATGAAATGGTTCCATCAACTTCCAGAGAACTCAGTTTCATCTTGGAAGGAGTTGGCACATATCTTCGTAGCAAGATTCATAGTAAATAGTCGAGATCCAACAACATTGGATATGCTATTTGCTTTACATCTGAGGAAAGGAGAATCACTCTGGGCTTACGCTGCCAGGTATTTAGATACCTATGCGGATATAGAAGATTGTGATGAAAGGACTGCAGTGGCTACTTTTCGCCTCAGGCTCCCTCGTGATTATAAATTGCGAGAGAGTTTGACGATGGCTCCACCCAAAAAGCATGGTTACGCTCTAGGACAGGATTAAATAATATGTCAAACAAAAAGAAGACAAGCAAGGGGATCAACAGTTTGCTTCTCAGGAAGGGACAAAAAAAGGAAAATAAGAAGTGTGAAAAGAAAAACGGGCAAGAAAAAGACTCAAAGAAGGATCCAAAGCCCAGTTCTTACGAGGTGGTAAAGACAATATTTAAGGACCCAATTTTCCGAATTCTACCTCAGATCGCGGACAAGCCGTATTTTCGACGTCCAAATAAGATGTCAGGGGATTCGTCAACTCGAAACCAGTCCAAATGGTGTTCCTATCATAGGGACAAAGGCCACAGGACATAAGATTGCAGAGAGTTCAAACGGCACTTGGAAGAATTGGTTCAACAGGGGCATCTTAAGGATTTCATTGATAAAGAGAAGAACGTTGCCGAAAAGAAGGCAGAACCTCAGCCAAAGGAGAGGGGAGAACCTTCACACTATGTGGTTAATTTGATTGATGCAATGGTATCGGATGCACAACTTAGTGATAAGATAAGGTGAACGGAGTATAGGAAGGTCCAACACCAACAAGAGGTAATGTGGATGGATTTTAATCCCAAGTTGGGAACCAAGAGACCAAGGGACGCAACTGCAATCACTTTTACCAAGGAAGATGCAACAGGAGTGATCTTTCTGCATAATGATGCTTTTGTGATCTCCCTGCAAATTGGAGCAGCGACAGTGAAGCGAATGATTGTAGACCAAGGTAGCTCTACAGAGATCATGTATTATTCATTCTTCTAGAAGTTAGGGAAAACTCATGCAGACTTGATTCCTGTTCTGACACATCTAGTGGGACTTAATGCAACCCCAGTTTGGCCGCTTGGAAGGATAAGAATGCCAGTCACGGTCGGTCCAAGAACAGTTGAGGTGGATTTCCTTGTTATAGATATATCCTCTACATATAATGCAATCATGGGCAGGACCTGGCTCCACTTAATGGAGGTTGTTCCCTCATCTTATCATCAGATGCTCAAATTCCCCTACGGGGACAAGGTGGTGGAGATAAGAGGAGACCAGGTTGCCTCAAAAGGGTGTTTTATGGCAAAAGCAAAGCATGCAGTAAGAATAATGATGATGGAAGAAGAGGCTCCAGTCCTATAGGAAGTTGGAAAGGAGCCAACAACCAAGTCGATGGAAGAGCTTGAGAAGGTTCAAGTTACACCAAAAATTCCTGACAGATACTTTTTGGTTGGGACTAGCTTGCCCATACCAGAGAAGGAATCCTTAATTGGGATGTTAAGGAAAAATGTGGGGGTGTTTGCATGGACTCCCTATGAGATGCCAGGGGTGGATCCGGAATTGGCAATCCATAGATTGAATGTCAAACCAGGTTGCAAACCTGTAATTCAGAAGGGTAGAAGGTCAGTCGTTTAACACACGGAGGCCATGGTTAAGAAGGTGGAAAACCTACTGGAAGCTAAGGCCAGAAGGGAGGTCCAGTACCCCGAATGGCTCTCAAACACAGTGGTGATTTCACCGATTTGAACAAAGCATGTCCAAAGGATTTTTCCCGCTTCCTAAAATCAATCAATTGGTGGATATGACATCAGGAATGGCAAGGATGAGCTTTCTGAACGCATACCGAGGGTACCATCAAATCCCAATGCATCCATCTGATCAGAAGAAGACTTCGTTCATCACCCCAAAAGGAATATTCTGTTACCAAGTAATGCCTTTCGACTTAAATAATGCAGGTGCCACATTTCAGAGGATGGTGACAAAACTCTTCGGACCTCTGATTGGCAAGACTATGGAAGTTTACATAGATGACATGGTGGTCCAAGGCAAATTCCAACATGACCACTTGATGCATCTTCAGGAGGTGTTTGATGTCTTAAAGAGAAATAACCTAAAGCTGAATGCTAGCAAATGCGCTTTTGGAGTTAGTACGGGTAAATTCCTGGGCCATCTCGTTACACAAAGGGGAATCGAGGCTAATCCAGCACGGATCAAGGTCATTCAATGCTTGGAGCGACCCACCAAGGTAAAGGAGATACAGAAACTAACTGGAATGGCAGCGACACTTAATAGGTTCATCAATATATCTTTAGACAGATTTAGGCCTTTCCTTCGACTGCTTAAGTCGGGAAGAGCTTTCCAATGGGATGAGGATTGCAAGGCAGCTTTTCTTGGGTTTAAAAGTTATTTGTAGAAACCCCAACTATTGGCCACACCTAAGGAAGGAGACACCTTCAACTATACCTAGCAGTGTCAAACCATGCCATTAGTGCCGTAATCCTGAGAGAAGAAAGGAGGATCCAACACCTTCAAATATACCTAGCAGTGTCAAACCAAGACAATGCTAGATGCTGAGACAAGGTACTCACCCCTGGAAAGGCATTGGTAATGGCTTCTAGGAAGTTGAACCATTATTTCCAGGCATACCCAGTGGAAGTGGTGACAGAATACCATTGAAGACCTTGTTAGGAAAAGTGGACATGTCTGGAAGGGTTTTCAAATGGTCAGTCGAATTGACTCAGTATGATTTGCAGTTCGTCCCAAGGACTGCCATTAAAGCTCAAGTTTTAGCTTATTTTGTTGCCGAGTTCGCCACGGAGCAACTGCCTGAAGAAGCCAACCAGACATAGAAGGTACAAGTAACTCCTTCTCATCTTTGGGAGTTGCAAGTTGATAGTTATTCAACAAGACAAGGATCCGGAGTAGGAATTGTGCTCATAGCACCGGAAGGAGAAGTGTTGGAGATGGCTATACGATTAGGGTTCCCAGAAACAAATAAAAGAAATGATTAGTTCAAGTATAAGGGCAAAACTATAATTCTAAAAATTTAAACGACACATTAATCATTTTAAAAAGAAAAAAGAAAAAGAAGAGAGGAGAGAATCAACTCCCCTCTCCCATTTTTCTTCTTTTCTTTCTTCTTCTTTCTTTTGGTGGTTGCTCTCACTTCTTCCTACCCTCCACCAACTAGCAGCTGCCACCAGCCACTTTTCCAGCTAGTTCTGGTCACCGGCCAGCTACCATTTTCAACCAACATTCATTCAAGCCTTTAGTTCACCCATTTAGCTCCAAATCAAGGTATTTAAGTCAAACTTTTCCTACTCTCCTTAGTTGCTGGAAATTAGGTTTTGACAAATCAAAATCTTGTTATTTAGGTGCAATTGAAGGAATTTACACTTGGGTAAGATCTCAACAACCTTGTATTTGAATTTTGGGGTTAAATTTGATGAAGATTAATCTTAGGGTTTTACAAGTTTTGTGGTTTGAGGATAATCTTTGAATATGATGAAATTATTGATTAAATAGGTTGACTTAGACTTATTTATGATTGTATCTCTAGATTCCATTGTTGATTGGAGTTGCAAGCTTGGTTAGGTGAGGTTCAAGAACTTGGAAAGTCTTGGGTTAAGAAAAGGTTAATGATTTCTTGATTTATTGGGTTGTTTTGTGTTAGTTATATGAAATTAAAGTTACTGGTATGTTGATTCGATAATGGGCTTACCGAATAATAGGTTGATTGAGGCCGAAAAATTCAAGGTTGAGTATTGGTTTACATAGCTAATTTTTGGGAGTGCGAGGTAGGGAAATTTCACCCCTTTGCTATTTTCTTAAATATGTCCTCCTAATAAGAACGCTATCTTTTCTCAATGTTCATTATGATTTCGTTCTCGCCTTAATTGCACCTAAGGGAGTGCAACCCCACTTTGTGATTTATTCGTTGTATGACTTGAGTTATATTGCATACCCTACTTGTTCAATCTTCCATTGAGCATGAATTACTCTTGAACATGCATCATGTAGGTTGTATGTATACCCTATTGCATAACCATGTTGGCCATGCATTGTAGTTGCATGGTAGATGTCGGGTATGTACTCGTATATCTCCTTGTTGTGATTAATGTGAAATGTGGAATGCCGTTGGGCCGTTCAGGGTTCCTATAAGTATGGGAATGTCGGTGGGCCGAGTCAGGATTCCATATGTGCTCGAAGCACTATGCTATGATGTCGTTGGGTTGTTCAGGATCTCGATATGTATAGGGATGCCGGTGGGCCAAGTTAGGATCTCCTATGGTGTGGTTATCTACTTGTGTTTGGTGTACATGATGATAGCTATCATATTGTTGCATTTGTGCCTTTCTTTAATATTTCAGCCTTATATTATTCACTTACTCTTTATTATTCCCTACTGGGCCTTTTGCTCACCCTTTTCTTTCTCCTATTCCCTCCGTGTAGGTGAGTCTAGTTCCTGTACCAGGGTCGCGGATCAGGAGGAGGGTGCGTGACATGGATGGATTTTTGGAGAGTGATAGGACTAGATGGTTCTAAAATGTGATTATGTTATTACTATTTTCTCGTACCTATTTTCTTGGTTGAGACATATTGTGTGATATCCCTATTTAACAGTGGGATGGACGGTTGGGAGCGTGCTCCGTGTGATTGGGACTCCCGAATCGGGTTTGCGGACTTTGTGTCCTGAAGATTTCTCATGTTTGTAGGATTGCTACTTGTGTTGGTTGTCGATTACATATGTTATTGTGTGTGGAGAAATTATGTGTGATTGTTAGGTGGCCTAAGGCCCTGCTTGGATTTGAAAATTGATTGATGATATGATTTGTTAGGTGGCCTGAGGCCCTGCTTAGACTTGAGAATTCAACTGTGATATGAATTGTTTGATGGCCGGAGGCCCTGCCTAGGTTGTGAATATATTTGTGATATTGCTGCGCGTTTACTCTAGGTTGACATCTTCTGTATTATGGGGAGGTGCTGTCAAACTTTTTGGTGGTGTGATGATTAAATTAATTATGGTTTGATTTAGACGGTACCAAAAGTAGTGCATTCCGGGTCGGGACGTTACACAGCGGGAAGGACATTTGCATTTAGAGCAATCACCCAAGGCTTCTGGTGGCCGTACATGCAGAATGATGCTTTGCAGTATGTGAAAAAATGTGAGAAGTGTCAGAAATTCGCACCAATCCCCCACCAACCGGTTGGGGATCTTTGTCCTCTTACAAGTCCGTGGCCTTTTGCCCAATGGGGGTTGGATATTGTTGGACCACTTCCGCGAGCTACTGGCAATAGAAGATTCTTAATTACCGCCATTGACTATTTCACGAAATGGATCGAGGCCAAGCCTCTGGCAGCAATCCGAGACATAGAAACAAGGAAGTTCGTTTGGGAAAATATCATAACCAGGTTTGGAATCCCTCATGCCTTGATCAGTGATAACGGAACTCAGTTTTCAAGTGCCAAATTTAAAGAATTTTGTGCAGGATAGGGGATAAAGAATCTCTATTCCACCCCTGCCTACCCATAGTGCAATGGTCAGGCAGAGGCGTCCAACAAGATCATCTTAGACGGAATTAAGAAAAGGTTAGAACTCTAGTCAGTATTGTGGGCATACCGAACCACTCCTCGCAGGCCTACGGGAGAATCCCCATTTGTGTAAGCTTATGGAGCGGAGGCTGTCATTCCCTTAGAAATAGGGCTTCCAACTCTTCGAATACAGATGTTTGAGGAAGGCAATAATAATCTGGCAATGGAGAGGAACCTGGATTTGTTGCAGGAAAGAAAGGATCAGGCTATGGTGCATCTGGCTACTTACCAACAGGTGTTGTCCCGATCCTATAATAAAAATGTTAGGGCAAGAAGCTTTGAAATTGGGGACTTCATTTTATGAAAAGTCTTATCCCAGACTAAAGATCCAACTGATGGAAAACTAGGTCCAAACTGGGAAGGACCTTTCCAGGTCATAGCACAGGTCGGCCAAGGAGCCTACAAGCTAGTTAGACAAGATGGCAGAAGTGTCCATGGAACTTGGAATATCTCCAACCTAAGGAGATTTTATGTGTAATGCCGATTATGGCTGTCCTAAGCCTACGACGGCGTATCATCAATAAAAAAATAAGTGTTCTCTTCATCTAATTGTGCATTTAGCTACTTCTCTAACTTAATTTATGAAAATTTTGGGATTTAGTCGTATAATCTGATTCTTACTCAGGCTTCAGTTTATTAAGGATATTGATTCTTGGTTCCAAGACAAGTTAGGAATCTTAGTCAAAAAATCAATCAGGTGGTTTTCACTAAGAGGCGATTGGAAAGGCGGTATGAAGTTACTTGCGGTTGGAAATGAGACCAGAAGTTACTTCAGAACTGTTACTCAACCATCTCAGTAGTTACTTCACACCTCTCGACTGTTATCCATAACAGCTCAATCGTCTTGTTACTTTCGCCTATAAATGGACATGAGAAAGGTACAGAGAGACGAAGAAAAAGAAGGAAACAACAATTGTTATCAACAATGAGTTCTTCTTCACATCCGGCCAATGTCCAATCTAAGAAAAGGTCTACGATAGAGGATGAAGATTTGATCAATCTCGAACATTCAACAGGGGCCCCCCTCCAGAAGAAGGCTAAGTTGGAATATCAGGAGGATGAGGACATGGTCATCCTGGAGCAACCAGTAAACAATCCACCTAAGCAGGTGATTGAAATTAAAGAAAACGAGGATGACGAAGAACTGGAGGTTCTCGAATCATTCCCAACTAGGAGTGTGGAAGACCATGCGGAGGATTCGATGGAAGAATTATAGTATCTGAAGAGGGAGTTCCAAAATGTTAACAATTGCAACAAGGAGCTCATAGGCACTCTGCGAACTGTTCAACACTCACTCACCCATATATGTGACATGGCCTGGGTAGCAACGATTTCTCAAGACCCACAAAGGCTCTGAAGTCTCTTTTGGACCTCTCAGCCCGTGTTAAATCTATTTTAGACAGGGTGGGGGTAGTTCTAGCTATATGGTCCATCTAAAAATTTACTCTGTAATGTTTTCCCCTTTTATGCAATGAATAAGGTACCTTTTGAATAAATACCTGCGGGAAAAGCTTATACAGATAACAACAAAGCCAAAGAGGCTTTATTCCAAGAAAAAGACAAATGTGTCTTAGCCAAAAGACATTATTCCAAAAACAAAACAAATGAGTCTTAGCCAAAGAGGCTTTATTCAAAGAAACAGACTAAGAAAAGTCTAAGCCAAAAGACTTTATTCATACAATTAATTAAACATGCATGCCGAAGAGGCAGAATCCACAATAAAAAGATGCTAACAAGAAGAAACATATTCATATTGTCCACTAGGATCAGTGGCCGAAGTAGTCCCAGGAGCATTGGTGCCCAGGCCAATGCCATTTTCCCAAAGTTTCTTTAGGCTTGGGCGAGGATGGTCGGGAGCAGGCCACTGGAAGAAGTCCTCCGACCAAGCTTCATGTTCTGGAGGAATCTTGAGTGCGAGGAGTGTACAACCACGCCCAAGTCCAAAGTTTTCGTTGGATTCAATAGCAAGAGTTTCCGTATATTTCTTGCAACATTGGGCTATGCTTTCCTCAACCGCTCCCGTCCTTTCTATTTCAGCTCTAGACAATTGGTTTTTTGTTTTGGAAAGTTTGCTCCGGGTCTTCTCTATCTCTTTGTTGGCTTCAGCAAGCTTCTCTTCAAGAATGGATTTCTCTTGCATGATCTTCTCAAAATCAGCTTGCATAGTCTTTGACTTCACTAGCTCAGCCTTTGCTTCAAAAAGTTGACGCTTCAAGTCAACTATGTAGTGAAGGTACATCTGAGAACCCTGATAGAAACAAAGAAAAAGGTTAGTATAAATTAATCCACATACACAAGAAATTAATGAATAATAATAGGTAAGAGGAAAACCCCAAGAAGCATCTGCAGGCCAAAATCTTCGCCTTTGGGAAGTTTATCAAAGAATTCTTTATCCTCGTTGGAGATAGTAGAACAAAGCTTTTCAATGGAGAAAGGTGAATAGTCAACAAGCAGAGACATGAGATCATCCACAAAGCCTTTAAACATACTGTCGGTATTATCCCAAGATGAAGGAATCAAGGTGGTTTTGCCAAGAGCGAAGGGTGCAAGCGTAGTGCCACTACCAAAGGAAGAAGAGCCATCGGCACCTCTGGATACTCCAAAGGAAGGGAGACTAGGATGAGTCCCTGGGGACGGAAAAGACAATGTTGACTTAGCCAAAGATGAGCTGGCGAATGAAGTTGAGGATCCTTGGATAGGCCGATGAGATCCAAAAATGTTTGCCCAGGGACCAAAATTTAGTCTTAGGGAGATCAGGGATGGACACACTCCTCAGAGATTCGTAAGACCCGCTCGGAAGAACCTCTGCAATCATACGAAATAAATTGCACATATATACTAAAAAAAAAACTAAATTAAGCAAAGGAAGACATACCTAAAGAGAAGGAATGCTTGCTGGAAGTATCCTGAAGTTCATCATCATCCTGGTCTTCCTCACTCTCACCCTCATACTCTGATCCAACCATGGTAGGAGAAGAAGTGACGGGAAGAGCAACTGTTGGAGAAGAATGCTTCCTCTTATGTTTCTGTTGTCGCTGTCAGGCTGGGGGTACCTTGAAGTACTCACACGCTTCTTTGATGGATAAGCCATGGGGGAGAGGAGCAAAACCACGATAAGAGGGTTTACAGCCACATAACACTGGGACAGATCTCTAAAATTTACCACCAGGCCTGGAGCTGGCATAAGAGTCATCGAGGACCTCTTGCACAACTTCACTAAGCTCATCCGGGAGTGCGGGAATACGACCTGAAATAAAAGAAAATTAGTAAAAAATATATATACATATCACAAGAAAATCAAAAATCGGAACAAAGACATACCTAAACGTTCACCTTTATGAGAGGTAAAGCCGCTTCAATGCCCGGAGACGAGCATATAATCCACGTCTTTATTGGAATTTGGAAGACAATGGATTAATGCAGAATTACACTTTGGAGACAAGTAATACTTGCCATCTGAATTCTTGTTTCTGAGGATTGAGTAGCAGCAGAGAAGATCGATGGTAGCAAGTTTCTTGTTCAAGAAAGAATTCATTTGTATCACACCACCGATGATCTAATAAGCATTCGGAGCTAACTCCGAAGGATGAAGATCCATATAGATGAAGAATTCCTGAAAGAGAGGTGAGAATGAAATGTGGATTTTGCACTCTGATAATAGGAACACGAGAACCTTGATGTACTCAGGATCAGAATCCCTATTGTCATTAAAGGGATCCCAAATGTCGAATGGAGGTAAAATCTGGTGCTTCAATTTGAATGCAGCTAAGTTCTCTGGAGAAGAAATCAAATCCTTAAGCTTACTCGTGGAAAAACCTGTAAGAACAAAGGCATGTAAGGTAAAAAAAATCGAATTTGGGTCGAACCAGGTCGGTGCAGAACCCCCCAACGTGGGGGTCAGGGCCGAACCCCCAACACCTAATGAGGGGGTTGGGGCCGAACCTCCCACTGGGTTTGGCGAAGGGGATCTGGCAAGGGGGCTAGACCCCCAGTCTCTATCCAAGGTAATTTTCCTCCAATATTTCGAGAGGGCTTATTCCATACAAAGGCGATTACAAAAAGAAAAGTTGTAAATTCAACAAAAAGATTCAAGCAGAGAAAAGAATTATCTATTGAAGAGCAGAAAAGAAACGACCTTTGAAGCATATGAAGTTCAGAAAAGAAAAAAAAATCTTCACAGTGCAGCTATTTATAGAGGATGCCAAGACTCCTAATCCAACTAGGACATTACTTGTTGAAAGCATCCTAAACCAACTAGGAAATTACTTCATGATAAACATGAAAAAGTCTTTAAATTTATCCTAAAATTATTTAGGTAAATAAAAGGCTGGGGGTATTTGTGGAGCAAATTACTACACTCTGTATGTACGGTTCTAGAAGATTGACAGCTCCTAGACAAAAGAACCTTATTCAGAAGCAGTTTATCCGACAGTTCATTTATCTGACGGTTACCACAGAAGCAGTTACAATGAGGGGTTACCAGGGACGGTTAAATTGTCTCATAACTGCATCAACTGACAAACCCCAAGACCTATAAATACATATCATTCCACATTTGTAAAGCATCATTGACATTCAACTCTAATAAAAGATCATATTTCGTGGACATAGGCAAGTTGCCGAACCACGTAAACTCTGTGTTGTCATTTTCTTAAATCTTTTTACTTTATACATTTTTTATACCTCGGTGCAAATTTAGTCTCGCCAGTGGCGTTGAGTTTATCGACCCTTTGCCTTAGAATGAGTCAATTCTATTTCTTGATGGGGGGCAAAGGAAGGGATATAACTCAACGGTAAAGTGTCACCTTGACATGGTTGAAGTCATTAGTTCAAGCCTGATTATCCCTAACCTCAATGTGAGTTTTTCTATGTTGACTTGCTCCCCCGCTGTCGTAGTCGAATGAGAATGGATAAGAGGCTCGTGGGATTGATGTGGGGGGGTAGGGATGGCTATATTTCTTGGAGCGAACTCTTGACGAATATGAAGTGCATGGATGCAAGTTATGCTTTGGGATGAAAGACAATTTTGAATCCGCTTTGTCTACGAACAAGGAAGCTATAAGTAATGCAACTATGAATCTCATGGAGAGTTCGATCCTTGCTCAGGATGAATGCTGGCGGCATGCTTAACACATGTAAGTTGTGCAGGAATTGGTGTTTCCAATGGTGGACGGGTGAGTAACACTTAAGAACCTGCCCTTGGGAGGGGAACAACAGCTGGAAACAGCTGCTAATACCCCGAGGCTGAGGATCAAAAGGAGGAATCCGCCAGAGGAGGGGCTCGCGTCTGATTGGCTAGATGGTGAGGCAATAGCTTACCAAGGCGATGAGCAGTAGCTAGTCTGAGAGGATGATTAGCCACACTGGGATTGAGACACGGCCCAGACTCCTATGGAAGGCAGTAGTAGGGAATTTTCCACAATGGGCGAAAGCCTGATGGAGCAATGCGGCATGGAGGTTACTGATGACTCCAACCCTTTGGTTCACTAGTTCATCCACTAGAAAAAAATTAAGGATCGATCCTCTTTAACCTTGGCGCCCAAAATATAGGGAGAGTCAAAAATTTTCACCTCTTCTAATAACCTCCGGTGACTCTCATAGGTGGTCTCCGTGTGTGATGGATGTTGGTTTCTCTAGATTGGTTATGGGTTATGCAGCTGCAATATGCGTATTCTTTTTAGGTTTTGTAGAAAGAAAGGAAGGACGGGTAGAAACACACGTACTCTATATATAGGTATTTTCAATATTTCTAAATTTAACCCTTTAGTTTCCCTTACTTTGTCAATTTACCCAATTGTTTTGTTCCAATTCAATTCTCCCTAGGAAAAAATTTGGGATTTTATAATAAAAGTTGAAGAGTTGGTTAAATAAGAAATCAAACCCTTAACACAATTTGTAAAATTTAAATACCTACCATGCCATATTTTCAACTAAAATCATTATGTCAATAAATCTATGTAGCACCTCAATTTCATACAATTGTGGTAAAATAATAACATTAGATGACCAATTTGTATCATGCTAACACTTTTCAAAAGTAAAACATAAATAGATATTATTCACAATTGAGATTTAGACTTTAAACAAGTAAACGATTTTGTTATTTATGTCATCAAACCCTAACATACTTGGCAAAATCTAAGGACCCAACATATCCAATTTAGCAATAAGAACCATTAAATTGATCATCCTAGTTGATCTCCCAACTTTATACAAGAATTCTAGAATCATAACATGTAATATCTAGCTTCAACCAAACTCAAATTCCCAAAAGTAAATCATACAAATCCAGACATAAAAGATTTAGAACTAAAGCTCAAAATATACCTTGAATGATGAACTCATCATGTCAATCTTCAAGAGTTAGAACCTATAGAGAAGTCTATCCACTCATGATCTTGAAGAAAATCAAGAATTTCAGTGATGAAAATAGATTTTACACAATATTCAAGTGAATAAACAACAAAAATCTAAGTAGAGAGATAAACTAGAGAGCACTTGAACTATGAAGAGGAGAGAAACCTCCTCCTCCCTAAAACCTCAAGGAGGTTTTCAAAGAATGAAGAATAGAAGGCTAGTTTTTGTGTTAAGAGCCCTAAAACTGGGAAATTACAATCGAATTTCAAAAGTACAAAATATTTACATTAGCATTTGACCTAAATTTAGAGCCTTCAAATGATGGAATCGGAGGATCTATATCGTATAAAATTTTGTAGCTATTTTGAGTAGTCTTTCCAACCATATAAATTACAGCTCAATCAGACATTGAACGAGAATGTTATGGTTGAAATACTGAGGTGAGTCCAGGAACCATTTTAGCAGAGTTTACGTGATGTGAGAAGGCTCATCTAGACACGAGCATCAAGCGTTCGGACTGCATCATTCTGTCTTGGAATGTACTCCCAACAATGACCAAAATAAAATTGGTTAAAGAAATATTAATTTTAAATAACGTGCTATGAACCAAATACAAAACAAAATATTAATAATATCATCTAGTTAACAACTTGAATAGCATATTGTTGGTCATCTTCTGCGCTGGATAGGAGATATCCTATTTTTGGCTTGCGAGAGCAGGGGTGTTTTATCTTAGGATGTGATGATGCGTGTTGCGAGTGTGTCAAGACTTGCTATCAATCCAAAGATGTTTTTGATATGAAAATTTACGTACCAATATGACCTGTAACCAAACAAATTGTGTGCATTTCGAGAGCACAAAATTACTGATTCCAGGGTTGCCTCTGAAAAAGATTGGCAAAAAGATATTTTTCGTCCCTCAACTATGGGGCAAGTTTCATTTTTGTCCCTAAGATTTTTTTTCTCCCATTTATGTCCCTCAACTATTGAAATGTATCATTTTCGTCCTTTCAAGTAATATTGAGGTTGAAAAAAACCTGATTTGACGAACAACATGATGCCACGTAGGATTTTTCAATGGTCAGATTTATTCGAGGGATAAACATGGTACTTTTCCATAGTTGGGGGACAAAAAAGGGAAGAAAAAAAGCTAAGGGACGAAAATGAAACCCAACCAATAGTTGAGGGATGAAAAGTACTCTTTTGCCGAAAAAGATTTAAAATTTATCTAGTGTTAAGTAAGAAAAGCAAGAGGTAGAACACTAACACCCAAATGAGATTGTTTCTATTAACAAAATGAAAAACAATACATCATTAGAATGTATAATGAGCGTGCTTTACAATCTAAATCAACATAATAGCCTTGGAGGCTACAGCCATGGAGGCTTGAAAGTAAACAAATAGGATAAAGATAATTGATGGGAGTCATGCTGAGAAAACAGTAAAGTTTGTAGATGCCACGTATGTGTTTGAAGCAGTGTCATTGTAAATCTTGCTTATTTTTCTTATAGTCTTCATGGTGGTCATGATGGTCTTCATCTCCTATTTACTAGGCACGATCTTGACAAGTTTTGTCGTGGTAGATCATGAAAAATCGCTTGCTTGCCTACTACTTGGGTTGCTTGGTCAAATCCCTTTGTAACCGCAACATCTTCAAAGTGATAGGGATTATGGTAATAGTCCCAAATCGTGATTCTTCTTCTGTGGAGGCTTTTGTAGCACTAAACACATATAGCTCGTTTCACTTCCCGGAATGTAGGCCTCATACTGGCTATTGAGGGAAAGAAGCTAACGATTGAAATTATTGACTGCTTATGGTGGATTGAACATGGAAGGTGGCTTGAACCTCAAAGTGTAGGAAGAATTTAGTTCTGCTCCCTGGTTTTCGTAATGCTAGAGATGTGTCTGAGACAAATTAGGAGCATGTACGTTACAAACTCTGAAATCTTCTGATCCTCTTCTGTGTTTATCAAACAAAAATCTTGATCTTCAGCTAACAAACAATTTTAAAATAGAATAAAGAAATTTTAACAAAAGATTCCTAAATTTTAGCCTTTCGAATACAACCCCTTCAGACAATCCTGATTTCCAGCAAGTGATTCCTAGATTTCAGCTCAAATAAACTTAGATTTCTTGCAAAATTAACAAAAGATTAATGTAACACCTTCTTACATTCGCCACGTGTACATTGGTGATTGGATGAGAAAGGTCATTGGTGGTTCCCAAGCTGCCACATGTCATCAAGTTACTGAATGCCACTTTTGGTACAAACTTGTAGCATATAGCACCATAAGCATATTTTGCAGGAACATACAAGTTGCCATCTAAGTAGCATTTTAAAGATTGTTTTCAAATAATATTTCCAAGCGCCATTCGAGTAGCATTGGATTTTATATAGGGATGATAATCCGACTCACGGGTTCGGGGACGCGTGGGGACCCGACCCGAAATTTTTGGTACGGGTCGGGTGCCACCCGAAACAATTATTGTGGGGATGGGTAGGCTATGGTAATGCCATACCCGGCCTCGAACCCAACCCGAACTTAATACTTTAATAAATAAATATATATTTACATAGATATATAATATATAATATATTGTACATATATATAGGAATATTAATTTCTATTTAGTATATTTTATCTTCTTATATTTTTCATAATGAAAAACATGATATGCTCTCCTAGTCCATATTATATATAATTATAAATTATAAATTTTTTGTTAAAACATTTAATCATTATAAAACATAATGTTTTAAACATTCAATCATTAACTCAAATACCCGATAACTCAAATATATTTTTTTATTAAAACATTTGATCATTATGAATTTATAATCATATAAATCCTAAACCCTATTTCCTAAACCCTAAACCCTACTTTCTAAACCCTAAACTCTACTTCCTAAACCCTACTTCCCTACTTCCTAAACCCTAACTAAATAACAAAACCAACTTTTTTTCTTTTTTTTTGTAATTTGGATCATTATAATCATATACGTAAACCCTAAATTCTAAACCCCAGATAGTAATAAACCCTAAGTAAACCTATACATTATATAGTATAAATAGTTAAATACTTTATACTACAATGTATATATTAGTATAATTTCTTTTTAAAGTTTATGACAAATTAAATATTCGAACATACTAGTTTGATAATCTCGACACTCTAATTCTCTAAATACTAGTTTAAATATAAAAAAATTGAATTCTCCCCATCGGGTCCGGGTCTGAGTCTGGCTCCAAGATGGGGATCCCCGAATCTCACAGGACGGGGATGGGGGCGGGGATGGGGTTCGGGGACGGGGATTGGGATGGAATACCCGCCCCCGTCCCAGCCCGTTGCCATCCCTAATTTTATACCCAAAATATCCTTGTCTCTTCATATTAATATCCAAACTAACCTCATGACCATTTTCTTAATAAAATATGTAATAATTTTAATAATATGTAAATTTTTTATTATTTTAAGTATTGAACATGTCCCCTGCTTGAAAATTACTTAAAATGTAGAATAATTTGAAACTTAATTGCTTTTGTACTATGTTAAAATGCATAATACCCAAATACGTAGCCACTTTATTTTGAGCAACATATATTCTATCATCATAAATTGAACCACCAACATTTTAGACAACATATATGCTATCACTTAAAACAACATATATAGATATATACTACCAACCTATATGCCAGCATACATGCTACTTTTCAAATTATATACCAATAAAATGTGAGATGTACATGCAGTGTTAAGCAAGTAATCTTCTGGTAAAAATAACCATTTTTCCTTCTCTCACTGAAAAGTACAAGCCAAATGTGAGAATTGGAGGTAACTAATTCCAAAAATTTGTTTCATACAAATAGGATTTAGTGCCCTCCAGTTTCCTACATTTGGTTTTCACTGAATCTAATATTATCTTGTTCCAAAGCTAAAGTTTGTGAGCTTAGAAGTTGACAGTTTAGCTTTAAGGCTATAATATATCTTTTATGTTTATCACCCTTCATTGAACCAATTATCTAGTGCAGGCTTTGACTAATGTTGTAGGAAAAATAAAGAACAAATAAAGTTCTGGACTAAGGTAGGGCACATTAATATTTCATTACATGACATGCAACTCCAAGGCTTTGTGATATTATAAAATAAGCAAGACAGAGAAACTGGGAGACCAAATATTTAAGGTTAATTATAAATATAATCATCATCAAAGATCATGTAATTGTTGCTCCTCCTGCCCCTTTCTTCTCTGTCAGCCTGCAAAATTAGACTTCCATATAATCACATTGCATATATATATATTCATGAAAGAAAGAAAAATGAGCATATGTGTTCCTACCTTGCTCAAAAGCCTTTCAAAGGCCTCTGGTCCATGCTCTTCAATGTACTTCTCTGCAGAAGTAAGAACATCATCTTGCTTCCTGAAGATGTTCTTCTTCCTTGGAATGTACCACATCTGAGAAGCTTGTGGTGGGTTCAAGTAGTATGGTCTAATGAAGTTCTTATACACATACGCTGCTCCATTGAAGCATGGCAGCACCAGCCAACATATCATTATTAGCTTAGCATATGTCCAAATTGGCAGGCTGAGCAAAGAAAAACAACCACACAATCAAGATTATATTAATTTCAGGTCTCAAATACTTAAAACTCTGCCTTACACGTTTGTTCCCGAGTGTTCGGGAAGGGAGGGTTCAAGGCGTTTCGAGTTGGGCATTTCTTCGAACATGAGATAGGCATTTTGTGTATTTCTTGTATTTTTACTTTCCCAACCATCCCGAACCCTCCCATAATAGCTAAAAACACTCGAGCCAAGTATAGGCTTAATTAGCAATCAATTTGAACTAAAACAAGCTGATTAGTCTTACCATTCCAAGACTTTGGCAAAAGTAAGTTCAAAGAGTGTGATCATTGAATACAAAACCCAGTATGTAAGCCATTGCTGGTCATCAGTAGGGGACTTGGTCTCTATAGCCTTTATTGAAGCATATCTGTAAAAGATAACCAAACTCGTTAACCATCAAATGTAATTGCAAATCCTGAGTACTCTATAAATGTCCACACACTTACAGAGGATAAACAAGAGTGACAACAGGCCTGCAATCAAGAATCAAAATCTCACTTAGAAAAACAAAAAAGAAAAAAAAAAAAAGAACATTGTAGTAAATCACATACAGGGCAAGAACATCAAAGTTTTTTGCTATAACTTGGAGAAAATTCCCAGAGCCACCCATCTCTTGCAATTGCTATTTGCTACTGCCTTGGGAATCTGTGGCTCTAAAGGCGTAAGAGAGACAATGCAGTCCAGTTAATGTAAAAAAGATAAGCTCTAAAGGTCAAAAAAAAGAAAAAAAGCATGAAAAGTGGGAAAAGCAGTCCACTTTAGAAGCTGATTTTTCTCCCATTTAGATTCTTTTGCTGCACAAGAAAAGAGGCACCGAATTTTCGGACAATGTCAGACGCGCTCCAACACAATAACCAAACAGAGATTGCCACGTTGAGCTATATGTGACCCACAAATTATTATTTTAAATATGAATTAAAATTGTTTGGAACAAAATTTTGTTACTGTTGTCAATGTTTTGAAACCCGGCCAAGAAAACTGGCAGGGTCCCATGTCACCAATCAGAGCATGACACAATGTTGGTTGAGATGGGTTTAAGTACTCATGATGTATCCACTCAACCCATCTCTCAACTCAACTTTCATGACTCATCGACATTTGGGAGGGAGAGGTAGAAATTTATGAACCCTCAAGGGGTGTAATTTTCTTATCTCCCAACTCAACTTTCATGACCCATCCACAGTTGGGAGAGAGAAGTAAATATTTATAAACCCCTAAAAGGTATAATTTCCCTATTGAAGATGTGAAATATTTTCACAAAAAGAAAAATTAAGAAACTCTCTAAAGAAAGATCTGGCTCTCACAATCCATGTAAGATTGCATTTTTAATCTGCCAATATCTGTTCTTCTATTTTGAGTGTCTTTAACTAGTATGAATTTGATCTTGGCATATGTCAAATATTGTTTTTGTTCATATTTGACGCATGAGATCATCTAACACACGAAAATTACAATATGTATATATTTTATTATATGTACAAAAAAATTGGTTAAAGGATTAAATTTAAATTCTAGCTTATTTTAAATTTGAAAAATCAATGTATTTAATGTTAATAGTATATTTCCCAGAAAATATGGAATGAAAATATGGAATCCATAATATATCTATGATATGAGCTTAATTGAAATGTATGTCAACGATTATTAATTTAATGAATTTAGACAATAAATTGGGAAATTGTTGGCTATCTTCCGCGCTAGACAGGAGATGTACCAATTCTAGTTGTTGGCGATAGAAGTGTTTAAGTTATGGATGATGTGTGTGTTCAGATATGTCGAGACTTGTTGTCAGTCCAAAATTTGTTGATAAGGGGTTGCACCAAATCTGGACTGTTCACCAAATGAGCTGTGTGCAGTATGAGAACACAAGATTGCTAGTTCGAGGTTACCTTCTGAGAAATGGACTTAAAATTTATTTCGTGCCAAATGGGAAAACAAGAGACAAACGACTGACACCAGAATGAAAGAGATTCTATTTGAATGAAATGAAAAATAACACATTGTTGAAATGCATAAGAAATTTCATTGAATGTGAATACATCCTGGAATATATTGGGGCATGCCTTACATGCTAAATAAGAACATAGCAGGGGAGGCTTGAAAGTAAAGGGTTAAACTAGAAACTAGTTGGCGGTAGCCATGTTAATTGAAAAATAAGTGACTGAATTCATTGCCCAAGAAAGTAATACAATTTTAAACCCCTAGTACAATTTTGACCTAAGTGATCGCCAAATTCTACAACACACATAAAGTAGCTATCTAAGTGATTAAGTTAGTCAATTTTCAAGTAATGCGTAGATGTGATACCAAATGTCGTTAATTTGAGGATAATCAAGTTAAAACACCAAAACAACACTTATAAAAACAATTTGACCAAGAATGTAATTTCACCAAAATATCAAGTATGCTCATGGGTTCACTAGGGATCAATACTAGGGTGTCTGTCAAATCATTCAAACAATAAATGATATGACAAATAGAGTATCTAGATAACCTAACATCACAAATTCAACAATAATCACAAGGATTTTAGAGTGGTTCGGAGAGCCTTCTCCTAGGTCCACTACCTAGGTTTACCAATATAGAAATTTCCAAAACTCTACTAAGGTGTATTTTTTCATGAGCTCTACAAGACTCTCTTACACCGAGTGTTTAGAGCACTCCCTCAGACTCAAGTTTCAATGTCCTAACAAATGGACTTTTACAAAGTGTTTACAAATAGGTTCTCACAAGCTAGCACTAATTTATTGGTGTGAAGAACTCTCAAGAAGAAGGACAATAGCTCATGGGTAGGTTTAGAAAAGAGAACAAGTAGATTATGTCAAAATTGAAAATCACCCTCAAGATGAGAAGCACTTCCTTCTTACAACAACAAGATTTTTATGAAGGCACAAGTAGAACCTTGATTCAATGAGCAAATTAGGCTAGGCATGTAGAGAGTTGACAAAAAATGGTGTCTTTTTCTTGCAATTAGCTTCTCCAAGGAATGAATGAGAGAGAGACCCCTCTTTGATTCTAAACTCCTTCTATCTTGACCATTGGATCAAAATAACTTTCAATCGTGGCCTTCAATGCATCTTCTAATCTCAACCCTTGAAAGATCTAACTTCATAAAATCTCCACCCTTCAAAGACACTCTTCTCAAAGGTGAGAGCTTTGCATTTCAATGTGTTGGCCAATCATTATCCATTTGATCAAAGCGAAAGCTCAAATCTGATCCATAAAAGTCTTCTTTAAAATCTGACCATCCATTGGATGGCTTGTACTACTTGATCTTGAAACTTCATTTTGGCACCAACAAACCTAAGAAAATCTCCAACAAAGGCGATGTTTAGTTGCACCAAAGAACTCTTCAATGTAGCTCAAAAATCTTCATCAAATGTACCCAAATAAAGATTATGTCAGTACACAAAGGCCATCATGGCAATAAACGGTGGGTCTCAATATTAATTAACACGATATGATGGCCATGATAGACCCCCTCGTTAGATGCAACTCAAATATCTATGCCTACAAGAAGACTCTTGTTCCTAGTAAGGTTCCTCATCTCACTATCAAACACTGGTTGACCTTTCTATATCTAAACTTGAATCCTTGAAAGACTTTTCACTTTTGAAACCAGGCCTCTTAAGAAGATTCCTTCTTATTTAAAACGAACTCAGACCCTGACTGATATTGAGAATGAGGTGAAGCTCAAAAAAGAGATGCGGATGCTGGACGAACAACGAATGTCTTTCCGAATGGGTGTAGGGATTGGCTCCGAAGAAGTGGCGAAAATGTCTTATGGAGGTTACAGACATCCTAGAGCATTACTGTAACATCCCGAAAATAAAATGACTACGTAAATTATCAACACCTTGGACGCATGTAAGGGAATTAGAGCTGTCCACATGTAAGTTTTACCCTTGAGAATAAATAATTTTTTTTATGAAGAGAAATTTATAGTATTCGTTCACATGTGAACGTATGCATATGATGTTTATAAAAAACCCAGTTAACATGTGCTTAGTTAAAGTTGATTCGAGAATATGCAAAATTGGAATTTATAATAATTATTGCATGGGCTAAGATAAGGTATATATGTAATAGGTAGTCCAATACAAATATATATATATATATATACACACACACACATATAAGGGTTATAAAATTTGCATGGAATGAACATGAAGGACAAGTGTTTATCAATGGCCAGATGAAAGTTTATTTACTAACGTCTCATAGACGAGGATAATTAGAAGAATACATAGAGGAGCATGTAAAAGTGATGATATAGGTGGCAAACCAACCAAAAGGGGAGAATGAGAGTAGTAAACAATATGTACCGTATATGTATGTGCCAAAGCGGGAATAGTGGGATATGGGTCAAGCATGAAGTACAAGTGTCAATTCAGAAGGCTCACAAACATGAACGTTAGTGTGCCATGTGTTAGAGTAGAAATGTGTGTGTGAAATATTGATTGGAGAATTGTGCATGTCTGCCACGTGCAAGCCAAAGAGAGTGGAGGAAATGAAAACAAAAGAAAGAGAAGAATGTAGATGAAAAGGAGGGAGTGAGGGAAGTGTACATTCGTACGCCAAAAACCCATTAAAAGGACAACAATCAAAATGGGTGAGAAAAAGACGAAAGAAAAAGAGAGAAAAGAAGAAGAAAGTAAAGTTGGAGAAGATCTATCCGAAGCAAGAAGAATTTTGGAGCAATCGAGGATTTAGGTAAATTATGGGTTAGTCTTTATTTTTTTTTAAGTAAGAAATCTAAGGAGAATTCCCTAATGAAAACACTATGACTTTTACTAGGGATTTCCAAGGAGCTAGGGAGAAAATCCAACGATTTAGCAAGGGGAAATCCAAGGAGGGATTAAGGAGAATTTCATCACTTGGGTAAGGAAAGGAGAAGGTAATGGTACTCTACTCTGGCGAACTTGGATAAACATTACATTATGGTGCATGGTGGGGATCTCAAGCTGCGCGCGTGTCTAAGTCAAATTGTATATGAAGTAATGTGTGTTTGATTTGGTTCTAGTATATGAATGGGTAGATCGGGTGGAATGAGTGTGATTAAAATTGCATGCATGACTACCAAGAGGTTAAAGACATGAGATGTATTGCATGTGGCAGACTTGACTAAAGAAATTGTGCAAGATTCAAGAATTGATCTTCTGTTATGAAGTTCCATTAGGATATAAAATGGAAACTAACATTTGAACCTGCATGTAGATCTTTAGAATCGGGGACTTATAGTAGTGATTGAATCAACATGGGAATCAAATATTATGGGTATCATAATCAGCATAACATATTTGATAAATTTGAAAATATGGAAACGCATATTGCCATGTATGTTGAGTTTTTGATGGAATTAGATGATTATAGGATAAACCGAAGTCTTATATATATATATATATACATACGCACGTATGATATGTATGAAATAAAGACAAAAGTTTAAGAAACTATGAATCGGGTAATATTACAGTAGTAAGCATGAGTAAAGAATAATACCATATTGTATTATTTAGAAACTAAAATAAATAATTGGTTAGGAATCGAGGACGTCGGCCTGAGTCTTGTATACGATATAAGAAAAGGAAGAGCACCCGTGTAAAGTTGAGATAATCGGCAAATGTGAGGGTTGCCGTTACTAGTAAATTTAAATGTTTTTAAGCGAATTATTTACTACTTGCTATGTTAAAGTGAGGGTTGCCACCGCTATCACATTCAAGGTGTTTTAATGTGACTAGCAAGATATTTGAGGTGTTTTTATTTGAGAAAAACATTTGTTATATATGCAAGTTGTTTGACATGTTTTATGTGAGAAATGCAAGGTTTTAATTGTTCAAGCTGAAGCAACCGGCTTGAAACACAATGAAGTCGCCACCAATTGATTTTTAGGATGCAATTGGACATCCATTCTGGTCTACGAGAAAAGTGGGCAAGGGGGTCTATTGAGTATGGGGAAGGTGTTAGGCACCCCACAACTCCGGAAAACGGTTACCTTTGAATGTTTTCCTATTTGGCTCTAATTTGTTTTTGAAAATCTCATTTGATGGGTCTTATTGGAATGTAGTGAAAAATCCGCTTGAAGTGGTTTGAAGAAAAAAGGTGCACGGGATCACTGCGGCCATTCCCGGCTTGACCAAAGATAACTAAAAATTCCACTTGGAGTGGATTTGGATGATTTGAAAAGAGGGTGCACGGGATCACTGCGGTCATTCCCGGTTTGGCCAAAGATTAATAAAAATTCCACTTGGAGTGGATTTGGATGATTTGAAAAGAGGGTGCACGAGATCACTGCGGCCATTCCCGGCTTGGCCAAAGATTGGATAAAATCCCACTTGGAGTGGATTTGATAATTTGAAAAAGGGTGTGCACGGGATCATTGAGGCCATTCCCGGCTTGGCCAAAGATTAGATAAAGTCCACTTGGAGTGGGTTTGATCCAATCTTTGGCCAAGCCGGGAATGGCCGCAGTGATCCCGTGCACCCTCTTTTCAAATCATCCAAACCCACTCCAAGTGGACTTTATCTAATCTTTGGCCAAGCCGGGAATGGCCGCAGTGATCCCGTGCACCCTCTTTTCAAATCATCCAAATCCACTCCAAGTGGAATTTTTATTAATCTTTGGCCAAGCCGGGAATGGCCGCAGTGATCCCGTGCACCCTCTTTTCAAATCATCCAAATCCACTCCAAGTGGAATTTTTATTTATCTTTGGCCAAGCCGGGAATGGCCGCAGTGATCCCATGCACCTTTTTTCTTCAAACCACTTCAAGTGGATTTTTCACTACATTCCAATAAGACCCATCAAATGAGATTTTCAAAAACAAATTAGAGTCAAATAGGAAAACATTCAAAGGTAACAGTTTTTGGGAGTTGTGGGGTGCCTAACACCTTCCTCATACTCAATAGACCCCCTTGCCCACTTTTCTCGTAGACCAGAATGGATGTTCAATTGCATCCTAAAAATCAATTGGTGGCGACTTCATTGTTTTTCAAGCCGGTTGCTTCAGTTGGCGACTTCACTGTGGATCATGGTTGTTGTACCAAAGGGGTCGGGCCTTGTTGTCTTGGTGTTTTCCTATTTGGTTGATTTGTTTATTTTCCAGATATGAGGTGTGAACTAACCTGATCCAGTGGCCTCTCTCGTAGCCGCGTTATAGCTAGATATGCCACCCATATGCACATTAGATAACCCTTAGATCTGGTTCGAGACCTTCAGAAGTTTGTAGGAACCTGATTTTGTTTAGGAACAATAGGGGATTCTCGTATCCTTAACTCTATTTATTTCCTGTACATTTAAATACCCTGTACCTTGATTCCTCATTTACATGTTTATATGTACTTGATGCATACCTGTATGTATACATTCATCAAAACACACATGTACATCTTTTATACATTTGTCATATATGTTAGCCTAGGTTATGATCATGCACAAGCATAATTACCCTTATATGTCCATATATACTTGTATACTCATACATGTCCACAGATATACACTTGCACATGTCCATATATGCTTGTACACTTATTAATCGTTCATATATACTTGTATACGCGTTAATTATCCATATATGTCCATATATACTTGTACACTCATTAATTGTCCACATATGCCCATACACTTGTTAATCACCCATACATGTTCATATATGCTTGACACATTAGTTAGATTGCGTATATACATACACATTCATTAAATCACACATGTTCATATACACCTTTTATACACTTGTCATGTATATGTTAGCCTAGGCTGTATACATATGTCCATATACACTTGTACACTTGTTAAATTATCTATACATGTCCATATATACTTGCACACTCGCTAATCATCCATACATGTCCATATATATATGTCATATACATTATTCATCGCATATATAATAAATCAATTGTTTATATATTGTACTTGTCCTTTTTCTAACATTATACTCATTCTTTTCATACCTTCATGATTCACATAGGCACATTCATTGGAATTTGGTTTGGTAATATTTTCAAGACATCTTTTAATTGAAACAGGATTTGCACAAATAATAACCACATGCATACACATTTTTAAATAAAAGAAAATAAATGAGAACTAATATTGTTATTTTGATAATATACAGAAAATCATACACATTTAAAAAAAAGAGAGAGAGGAAAAAAAAGGGGGGAAAATGAGAGTTGCGATAGTTTTGCTTACGGAGGGACACAGAACAAAGTGAAAGCGACTGATACTGGGGCAGATTTTGGAAATCTGCCATTTGAAAGCTCGACTAATGTAATTGGGGCAATTTTTGTAAATTTATGTAATCAGTTCAAAGAGTTCCAACTAATAAAGATTGTTGTTGTTGAAGAGGATCAAAACTTTGTTGCTAAGCCTTGCCTCGGCCTCCAGGTTTTGAGCTCAACAACTAGACCAGTTTGGAATTGCCAGTTTCTGTCAAAGAGCCTTCAAGAGTAATCTCTATATGCGCTACCATCCGTGGTCCAGCTCATGACCACCGATTGGGTTTTTATAATGAGCATGTCTTTACTTTACTTTGATAAATTTTCATAGTACGGCTTTTGCATGTTCAATATTTCCATGTTCCCATGTTTCTGATGTTTTTGCTATGCTTATCATAAATAAAAATATTTGCTCAAAATTCTCACATCTATTCACTTCATTTCATCCATCACTTCCAAAATTCCAAATCTCACACATTCCATTTTAACAGGAATGAAATTGATGATAATGAAGAAGATGAACCTAATGAACCAGATTTTGGGACACCCATTAACAATGTTGAATCTGACTCCGACACTGAGAATGAATTTGAGATATCGCCAAAAATGTTGAGACAAGTTAACCAAGAAGAGAGGATAATTTAGCCACACAAAGAAATAATTGAGGTCGTTAACTTGGGAATTGAAGATCAGAAAAAAGAGGTTAGGGTCGGTGCATCTTTTGAAGGAGAAGATAGAGAAAGATTGATAGGTTTGCTACATGAATACCAAGATGTTTTTGCATGGTCATATCAGGATATGCCAGGACTTGATACAAACGTAGTGGTCCATAAATTGCCATTAAAACCAGATTGTTTGCTAGTGAAGCAAAAGTTAAGGAGATTGAAGCCGGAGATGCTTTTGAAGATTAGAGACGAAGTAAAAAAGCAGTTTGATGCAGGATTCCTTGCTGTGGCAAAATACCCCGAATGGGTTGCAAATATCGTACCAGTCCCAAAGAAGGATGGTAAGGTTCGGATGTGCGTGGATTACAGGGATCTTAATCGAGTGAGCCCGAAGGATAACTTTCTATTACCCCAAGTTGACATAATGGTAGACAACATTGCTAAACATTTCACGGTCTCCTTCATGGATGGATTCTCAGGATATAATCAGATCAAGATGGCACCGGAAGATTAGCAGAAAACTACTTTCATCAATTTATGGGGTACCTTTTGTTAGAAAGTCATGCCATTTGGTCTAAAAAAATGCGGGAGCTACTTATCAGCGAGCCATGGTCACTCTGTTTCATGATATGATGCATAAAGAGATTGAAGTGTATGTGGATGACATGATTGCTAAATCAAAGGAGGATGAAGATCACGTGATTAACCTGGAGAAGTTGTTCAAGAGGTTGAGAAGGCACCAATTGAAGTTGAACCCCTCGAAATGCACATTTGGGCAACCTCAGGGAAGTTGTTGGGTTTTATTGTCAGTAGGAAAGGAATTGAGGTAGATCCTAATAAAGTGAAGGCGATCTTGGAGATGCCACCCCTTCGCACTGAGAAAGAAGTCATAGGTTTCTTAGGGAGACTCAATTATATTGCCAGATTTATTTCACAGCTGACAACTACGTGTGAGCCCATTTTTAAGTTACTTCGGAAGAATAACCCGTCAGAATGGAATGATGAGTGTCAAAGTGCGTTTGAGAGGATTAAACAGTATTTACAACATCCACCAGTCTTGATGCCTCCGATTGCTGGGAAGCCTCTTATCCTCTACTTGACTATGTCTGAAAATTCGATGGGGTGTATGTTTGGGCAACATGATTCATCTGGGAGGATAGAGCACGCGATCTACTACTTGAGCAAGAAATTCACTAGTTGTGAGACCAACTATTCCATGTTGGAGAAGACTTGTTGTTCATTGGCATGGGCCGTGCACAGGCTCAGTCAGTATATGTTGTATCACACTACTTGGTTGATCTCGAGGATGGACCTGATCAAGTATATTTTTGAAAAACCATCTCTTTCGGGAAGGATTGCAAAATGGGCCGCGCAAAGGCTCAGTCAGTATATGACATTTTGTATGTTACGCAAAAGGCAGTGAAGGGAAGTGCAATAGCGGATTACTTAACAGGGCATGCAATTAATGAATCTCAGCCTATGAATCTAGGGTTCCCAGACGAAGAAATCTTGTCCTTAGAAATGGAGAGTCAGAAGGATCCGGGTAAATGGGTTATGTTGTTTGATGGCGCTTCTAATATCGTTGGTAATGGGATTGGGGCTGTGCTTATTTCTCCAGAGGGCAAAGTTACCCCGTTTATTGCTAAGCTTTATATCGAATGTACCAACAATGTGTCCGAGTATGAGGCCTGTGCCATCGGAATTCAAGCTGCTATTGATGTCGGGATTAAGAAGCTTCAGGTTTATGGTGACTCTCAACTGGTGATTAGGCAATTATGTGATGAATGGGAAACCAAGGATGCCAAGTTAGTCCCGTATTATCAACATATCAAAGAGTTGATCAAATTTTTTGACTGTGTGGAATTTGATCATATTCCAAGAGAAGAAAACCAGATGGCAGATGCTTTGGCCACTATGGCACCATGTTTGATCTGGATCCTCGAGGAGAAGTAGAGGTTATCAAGATTGAGAAGCGTGAAATTCAGGCACATTGTTTGAATGTAGTAGCAGAACCTGATGGCAAACCCTGGTATTATGATGTGAAACAGTATTTGTAGAAATGAGAATACCCTCTAGAGGCCTCAAATAATGACAAACGCACCATCCGAAGGCTCTCAAGCTCTTTTTTCTTGGATAAAAATGTGTTGTATAAGAGAAGCTCGACATTTGTACTCCTTCGATGCGTCGATACAGATGGAGCCAAGCAAATTATGGAAGAGATTCATGAAGGAATATGTGGTACTCATTCGAGTGGATATTCAATGGCAAGAAAGATATTGCAGGCAGGCTACTATTAGCTTACAATGGAAAGAGATTGTATCAACTATGCAATCAGATGGCATAAGTGCCAGATTTATGCTGATAAGACTCATGCTCCAGTAAACCCTCTATTGGTATTAGCAGCACCATGGCCATTTTCTATGTGGGGTATAGATGTTATTGACCCTATTGAGCCTAAAGCTTCCAACGGACACCGCTTCATTCTGGTTGCAATTGATTATTTTACAAAGTGGGTGGAAGCAAATTCCTATGCCAAAGTGACAAGTAACGTTATCACCCGATTTTTGAGAAAAGATATTGTATGTCGTTATGGGGTTCCTGAGGATCATTACATACAATGGCATGAATTTCAATAGCAAGATAGTGAATGATTTATGTGAGCAGTTCAGGATCAAACATCATAAATCATCTCCTTATCGTTCCAAGATGAACGGGGCTATTGAGGCAGCTAACAAAAATATGAAGAAGATTATTCAGATGATGACGGAGAATTACAAAGATTGGCATGAAAAGCTTCCTTTTGCTTTATATGGGTATTGGACTTTTGTGCGTACATCCACAGGTGAAAGTCCTTTTGCTTTAGTATATGGGACAGAGGCAGTTCTTCCCATTGAAGTAGAAATTCCCTCGCTAAGAGTAGTGATGGAGGCCAACTTGGAGGAGACGGAGTGGGTCCGAACTTGATATGAACATCTAAATTTTATTGAAAAGAAAAGATTGGGAGCATTTTGTAGAGGACAACTTTATCGAAGACGAATGATAAGAGCACATCACAAGAAAGTACATCCTCATTGTTTCAGAGTGGGGGATTTAGTACTGAAGATGATTCAACCACCTCAAAAAGATCACCGTGAAAAATGGACTCCTACCTACGATGGATCATATGTGGTGAAGAAAGCATTCTTTGGTGAGCACTAATTTTGACAAAGATGGATGGAGATGATTTGCCTCACCCAATAAATGCCGATGTTCTCAGGCGGTATTATGCATAAAAAAATTTTAAAAAAAGGGATCCCGCTAGAGTGAAAACCCGAAAGGGCGCTCTAGGCAAAAATTAGGGATAAAGATAAAAATCCCGCTAAAGTGAAAACCCGAAAAGGGCGCTCTAGGCAAAAATTAGGGACCAAAAATTCTTCTAGAGTGAAAACTCGAAAGGGCTCTCTAGGCAAAAGAAAAAATCCCAATAGAGTGAAAACCCGAAAGGACGCTCTAGGCAAAAATTAGGGACAAAGAAAATTTTTATTGAAGTGAAAACCCTCACGGGCGCTTTAATTATGGCTGCAAGTTCCGGTTGCAGATTGTTTGAAGAAGGGAGGTCGAGACATGAGTCTGTTGGTTGTTAACTTGTCTTGCATTGACATTGGTGCAGAGTATAAAATCGACTTCGTAGTTGGCAGATTGGAGGACAATTATTTGGGCAAGCAACCAAAACTAGGGCAGTTTCGAGGTGCTCTTTATGCTATCATTTGTTAGTTCGTTAAACAGAATGAGAAGTTTGTTGGCAGAAATGGAGGACTCAAAGATAGTCTCATACGAGTCAGATTTGATCATTGTTAATTGGGTGCATACCAAAACTAGGGCAGTTTTGGTGGAATCTTTAAATTATCACATATTTCATCTTGGAGAAGCTTGGTTTGTCCTTTCTTCCTTTGACTTCTCTACATTCTCGCACATATCTTCGTCTAAGGGTTTTTCGATTGTCACCCATCATTTTCAATAAAATATCGTGAGGATATTCGTTTCTTCGGTTTTGTCATTTGTGATTACCTTTTCCATATTCCAATTCCATTCTCATTCCATATTCCAAAAAGTTTATCATTTGCATTCAGTAATTGACATGCTTGGCTATACTCTTGAATTTATCACTGACAAAGTTTTGACAGAAAATATGAGGAGTGCATTAGGACATTACTTTTGACAGGAATTTGATTGGATTTTGGCATCCTAATCTGGAAAGGATTTGAATGAAAAACTTGTAACCGAGGTAAGCCTTAGTCGGAAAGAGAAGATCATAATCATATGACGCGCACAACGAAATGAAAAAAATAAATCCAAATGAACTGGCAACCTTGAACTCAAAAGTGGGCACACATGCAAATAAGCAAAGAAAAGGAAGCGAGATAGCTCAAGAGTTGGGTTTTGGAATGAGTGAAGGTCTTTACTAATCAGTATAGAGAAGATGCATTGAAAATTCAGAGTCAAAAAGTCAAACCCTACAAAGAAGCAGATTTGTTCTAGCAATTCGCAACTGTACGCGTGATTGAGGATGGTAAAGTCTTGAGAGAACATGCATTCACTCATTAATGAGACATTCATATTTGAACAAAATAGGTCATTACATGCATCATTGCTGCATATTGCTTGTTCTTTGCGCATTACGGCAGGATTATGCAAAAGGTACAGCTTGGACATAGTCATTTTCCTCAAATCAAAGCATATCACTTGATAGAAACATCTTTCGGTTAAGACGAGATTACAAAAAACTCTTGAATATCATCTGCAAAACAAAAAACGTTTTTAGCCAAGCCGGGAATGGCTACAGTGATCTCGAGCACCTTGTCCCAAAACACAAAAAAATCATTTTCAACCAAGCCGGGAATGGCTACAATGATCCCGAACACAGATTTCAGTCAAGCTGGGAATGGCTCCAGTGATCCTGAGCACTTTTTCAGCCAAGCCGGGAATGGCTACAGTGATCCCGAGCACAAATTTCAGCCAAGCTAGGAATGGCGATAGTGATCCCGAGCACAGATTTCAGCCAAGCCGGGAATGGAGACAGTGATCCCGAGCACTTTTTTAAGCCAAGTCGGGAATGGTTACAGTGATCCCGAGCATAGATTTCAGCCAAGCCGAGAATGGCTATAGTAATCCCGAGCACAGATTTCAACCGAGCCGGGAATGGCTACAGTGATCGAGCACAGATATTAGCCAAGCCGGGAATGGCTCCAGTGATCCCGAGCATAGATTTTAGCCAAGCCAGGAATGGCTACAGTGATCTAGAGCACAGATTTTAGCCAAGCCTTGAATGACTACAGTGATCCCGAGCACAGATTTTAGCCAAGCCTTGAATGACTACAATGATCCCGAGCACCTTTCCTCATCCTTCCCGTACAAAACTCCATTAACTACACTTTTGTCTGCCTTTCATTTCATAAAAGAAATACAAAGGGGGGCTGTTGTAGTAACCGGTTTCTGTCCGGTCGATGAATAATTAATAACAACAAAAATATACAAAATTGTAAAATTTAAAATTCAGGAGCCCGTGTCATAGGCCCACATGCTTATAAAAAAAATTCAAACCCCAAAATTCATTTCTTGGACCCACAAGCCTACAAATATTCAAAAGCCTGTTTCTTGAACCATAAGCCCATAAAAATTCAAACCTAAGCCCAATACAACTAAACCCTAGAAAATATCTAAAAAATAAGAGAATTAAATAAATAATAAATAAAAACCTTAAGAGGTAAAGGTGGTACCTTTATTAGGGTTTTACAAAAGAAAGGAAAAGACAAAAATGTTAGTCTTGAGGGTTTTAAAAAAGGAGAGAAAAATAGGGTTTATGAGGGTATTTTTGGGATTTAAAAAAAAGAGACAAGTTAAAGAAAGGAGGAAGCAGCCGCACAACACAGAAAAGAAAAAGAAAGAAAAACATAGGAGAGAGAGAGAGAGCAAGGCAGCCGAGGGGAAAGAAGACAGCAAGAGAGAGTCAAAGAAAAAGCGAGAAAATCAGGGGAGCAAACAGTGAGAAAGAAAAGCCAAAATCAAGGGAGAGTTGAGGAGAGAGCCTTTCGTCACTCAAGGAGAACTTTGATTCTAAGAAAAGGAGGACTTTCTATTGCTCTAAGAAGGTAATATCTCATATACATTTTGGTTCCTCGGCTCTGTTTTTGTTTCTATTGCAGATTCATTTTCTAGATTCATTTTCTGAGTTTCTTCGGGTTCTTGGCCTCTGTTTCCATTTCATGTTTGTCATGTTTGTTCTATGGTGATGAATGACTGAGATTTTACCCATATTCGAGACTCTTCCTCCTGAATGCATGTATGTGGTTTCTGTATATTTTGTATATTGGATTTGTTCGCTGTATTTGTGCCCTTGCAATTTATATATGTTATATGTGTTTATATCTGTTTATATATGATGTGTATATATATATATATATATACATATGTGATGTGCATATATATATGGTATGTTACATGGAGTGTATAGTATATATACATATGGCGTGTCTATGAGTTCATGTGTGTTTGTATGTGTATATATGCTCTGTGTGTGTCTATATATATATATATATATATGTTGTGTATGTATGGATTTGCTTGTATGTATATATACACTGTGGGTATGGGTGTGTATATAGACCGTGGGTTATGTGTGTACGTTTTATGTGTTTATATATATGTATATGTATGTAAATGTGGTTTGTAGATGTATATGTGTATATTATCATATATGTTTATATGTGCATGCGAATTTTTAAGTATTGGGCTTGGCTTGATGTTATGTTTGGATAACCATTTGACCCCATTATTTTTGTGTTTGATGTTGGGGCTTGGACCGGGCTTGATCCCACTTGAGCTGAAGGGCATACCTAGATGATATGGGCTGGATTGAAGCAACGGGCCTCGCGGGTGATACTGGATTTTTGTACATTTTATTATTTGTCATGCATAATTGTAAAGTGTAAGCCTTGTAATAGAGTAACAAAAATAGTGGATGTAAAATAGAAAATGCATACATGATATTCTAGGATGCTAGAAGCATATAGAAATTAGGAATTGATTTTGTGAATGATGATTGCATTAGAATGCATGCTTAGGACTTTGATTTCTCACACTATGCCATGATGCTTAGACGTATGCTAGGACTGTTTGAATGGCATGAAAATGAATGCAACGCGTTAGTCATTAGAATTAATCCAAGCCGTCACACTTTAATAAATACACCAAAATTAATTTATGGAATCTTTATGTTTTGTTTAAATACCAAGGAGCCTTCAAGATATTGGGGTTCCATTGGCATTCATCCAAAACATTTGGATTTCGTGGACCCGGAAAGCGAATATGTTTTTAGGGATTAGGAGAATTTATTTAAGAACCCAAAGGGAGTTTAAAGATATTTGGCCCGTCCGATGGGCCTTAAATTGATTCTTTCTTTTCTCATGAAGAACATAATTGTGAGTAAGACTTAAATTGAACATTTCTTTTTGATTGTGGGCCTTTTTGGTACATCAACCAAGTCTTTAAGAGACCCTTTTTTCAAAAACATCAAAACCCACTCCAAGTGGACTTTATCTAATCTTCGGCCAAGTCGGGAATGACCCCAATGATCCCGTGCACACCCTTTTTCAAATTATCAAATCCACTCCAAGTGGAATTTTATCCAATCTTTGGCCAAGCCGGGAATGGCCGTAGTGATCCCGTGCATCCTCTTTTCAAATCATTCAAACCCACTCCAAGTGGACTTTATCTAATCTTTGGCCAAGTCGGGAATAGCCGCAGTGATCCCGTGCACCCTCTATTTAAATCATCCAAATCCACTCCAATTGAAATTTTTATTAATCTTTGGCCAAGCAGGGAATGGCCGCAGTGATCCGGTGCACCTTCTTTTCAAATCATCCAAATCCACTCCAAGTGGAATACCTCTATGATCTAAGAACTTCAGTGGAATTACAATCACCTCCGCCAATACCATAGGGCCCAAAACAAACCCCTTGAGACCTAAAGTCACCTCCCCATAGTTCACGCTAAAATGTGTTTCTCCATCTATTGTTTTAATTCCTTGCATTTTGTTCTTCTGATAATGAATAAATTGTGGTAGTTCTTATTTTCTGAACGATCCTGGCTCTTCATGAAGTCTTGAGATTACATCATGAGCATGACTACATAACACACATTGTCACACTGCAAATAAAATTCGAGAAGTGCATTATGAGTTCCACTCCTATCCCCCAAACACTTTCTTTCCGAATGGTGGAATGTTTGGTAAAATTCCTTGCCAATGCTCTGACTTATTTCTATGAATTTTGATTTTGCCCCTTTCTTCCCCAAAATCAACTCCCCAAAACCTTAACCTACACTTTGATTCTCAATAACAATGCCTTGTCAACTTCATGTACGAAAAATGATGAATGCATTGTGCCAACTGACTTTGCTAAGGACTCATGCCTAGTTGAATGTTTATATCTTGAACTTTATTTTATCTGGCATGGTCCAAATAATTCAAACAATTGTATTGTGGGGTATGAAATAACCCTTTATTTAAGACCGTGATAATGGTCTTGGGACCTTCAAAGATCCCACGGCATGAAGTTGACACATAGCATGTCAGAGACAATGATTTTTCCAAGTGTGACGACCAAAAAAAGACAAGAGAAAAAGAAAAACTAAAAATGAGTGGAATTTTTTCATGGGTTCTCTACTGAGTAATCGGGTCTCTTCCCTAATAAGTTGTGGGTTTCACATAAAAAGAGACAGACCATGGGAGACCTCCACAATGACTTACCTAGCCTTATAGCCTTTTTGACCGGAGTTATTAGACTCTTTGAGGTGTCTTTATACCTAGTGTTTTAAGCCAACTGAATTGAGAGTCATTGGTCAAAAGCTCGTTCCATGGGTCAATCAAAAAGCTTAAGAGGGCAAAGCAAAAAAAAAAAATTGGGATGCTTGCTTTTCTTTTGCTAATGGTTTCTGGCATGCTGAGGTGCACATGTTGAGTTGCAATTGAAATCCCTTATGCATGTGTGTCATAACCACAGATGAAAAAGTTCCAGAATGAGTGCTTGTATTGGAAATTGTTGCCCTAAGGCCCGATTGGCTAGTTTGGATTTGAAAGCAATATTGCGTGCATGTATCTCTATCAATGAAAGACTTGGTATCATGGCATTTACGGATATCATTCTGATGAACCTTTCAACGATTCATTATGATTCCTTCAAAGATCATTTAGAAGAAATCAAAGAAATCCAACCAGTGCATGTAATACCCAGAACTTCTTTTTCTTCTAGGAATTAGGTAGGACCAACATGTGTTGAGTAAATATATACATTTAACATCATTAGATATAAAAACTGAGAGAGTTGGGAGTATAAAAGTGGTTTAAAAGCTGAAAATTTATTTTGCAGGTGTAGCTGTCCGGACAACCGTAGAAAAATAGGTGCAGATATGTCAAAATAGGTAGAGGTGTCCAAACACCTCCCTAGAATCTGCACACGTGAATTGTTTTAAAAACACCCATTTCGCGATTTCTCCTCAAATACCCTACCTAAACAAATCCTAAACCTCATTTTCTCTCAAATTTCCTCCCTTCCATCAATCGAAGATCATCAACCAAGGTAAGATTGTCCTCTTTCAAGTTGATTCAAGATGGATTAGGAATTGTTTCTCTAGATTACATATTCCTAAATTTATCTCTTTGTTATAATCTTTTAAGGTTTAAACCCAAACTCAAATCCATGTGTTCCTACATCATTTGTGGCCTAAAGGAAGCTTGAATCCCTTCCTTCTACTTGTCTCTACAACCTTGGTAAGTTTTCTTAAACCTAAAAGCTAGTATATAGAGATTGGGTGATTTGGGAATCTAGGGTTTTATGGGTTTTGTAGATTTGGGGGAAAATCTTTAAATTAGATGAAATTAGTGATTTAATAGGTTGATTTAGACTTGTTTATGGTTGTATTTCTATATTCTATTGTTGATTGGAGTAGCAAGCTTGAGTAGGTGAAGTTCAAGAACTTGGAAAGTTTTGGGTAAGAGAAGGTAATGGTTTCTTGATTTATTGGGTTAATTTGTGTTAGATATGTGAAATTAAATTGGTTTGTATATTGATTGGAGGATGGCCTTACCGAATAATAGGTTGATTGAGGCCAGAGAATTCAAGGTTAAGTATTGATTTACATAGCTAATTTTTGGGAGTGCGAGATAGGGAAATTTCACCCCTTTGCTATTTTCTTTGAACATGTCATCCTATTAAGAGTGTTTACCTTTTCTCATTGTTCATTATGATTTCGTTCTCACCTTAATTGTCTCTCAGGGAGAAAAATCCCATTGTGATTATTTTGTTGTATGACTTGAGTTATATTGCATACCCTACATTTTTAGTCTTTTATTGAGCATGGATTATTCTTGAACATGCATCACGTAGTAGTATGTATGTAGGTTGTATGTATACCTCATTGTATAACCATGTTGGACATGCATTGTAGTTGCATGGTAGATGTCGGGTATGGACCCGTACATCTCCTAGGTTTAATTGATGTGAAATGTGGAATATCGGTGGGCTGTTCAGGGTTCCTATGAGTATGGGAACGCCGATGGGCCGAGTCAGGATTTCACATGTACTTGAGGCACCATGCGGTGATGTCGTTGGGCTGTTCAGGGTCCCGATGAGTATAAGGATGTCGGTGGGTCAAGTTAGGATCCCGTATGGTGTTGTTATCTACTTGTGTTTGAGGTGTACATGATGTTAGTTATCATATTGTTGCATTTATGCTTTTCCTTAATATTTCAGTCTTATATTATTCATTCATTCTTTATTATTCCCTACTGGGCCTTTCGCTCACCCCATATTTTCCTTATTCCCTCCTTGCAGGTGAGTCTAGTTCTGGTACCAGGGTTACGGATCAGGAGGAGCGTACATGACATGTATAGGCTCCTGGAGAGTAATGGGACTAGATGGTTCTAAAATTTGATTATTTTATTAGTATTTTGTCGTACCTATTTTCTTGGTTAAGCCATGTTGTGTGATACCTCAATGATGGTTGGATAGATGATTGGGAGGGCGCTCCATGTGATCAGGACTCCCGGATTGGGTTTGTGGACTTCATGTCCTGAAGATCACTTTTGCTTGCAAGATTGTTCCTTGCGTTGGTTGTTTGATTATATATGTTATTGTGTGGAGAATTTATATGTGATTGTTAGGTGGCCTGAGGTCTTGCTTAGATTTGAGAATTTATTAATGATAAGATTTGTTAGGTGGCCTAAGGCCCTGCTTAGACTTGAGAACTTATTTGTGATATGAATTGTTAGATTGCCTGAGGCCCTGCATAGGTTGTGAATATATTTGTGATATTGTTACGCGTTTACTCCAGGTTGGCATCTTTCATAATATGGGAAGGTGCTGTCAAAATTTTCGGTGGTTTGATGATTGAATTAATTAGTGGTTGATTAAGATGGTACCAAAAAATAACGCATTCCGGGTCGGGGCGTTACATTTCGGTATCGGAGCGAGGTTTAGAAATATTAGATCTGTGTGGGTATGGGAAGTGTGTATAGTATGTTAGTGAGTCTTCAGGCCATGTCTCGGCCTCTATTGATCTGATATGTATTCTTTTCCATATAAACTCTTATTTGAGTTGGTTGTTGAATTGTATTATCTGTGGTGATGCAGATGGATACTCGTAGGACGACACGGTCTTCTCGTGTTGTGGAGGCCTCTAGTGTCGAGGACAGGCGAGGGAGACCGAGAGGTCGATTTAAAGGCCGAGGTAGTAGGATGACACGTACTATTAGGCATACTTCCAGTACACAGGAATCGGTACCTGATTTTCGTACAGGGACACGGGAGGAGGGGGTTGTGCAGGACGAGCCACATACTGGGAGTGGTCAACAAGCAAGGACCATGATTGTTCCACCAGGATAGGTGCAAGAGACCCCAGGAGTGCAGGTGGCCCTTCCTACTATTGAGGAGCCACGAGCATCTATGAGGGACATTGTGGTGATAGTGAGGTCATTAGCTCAGGTGGTGCAGACTCAGATGGTTAGGGCACCAGTGGACCATAATGACGGGTAGATTTCAGTAGCTAATTTTGAGGATAGAGTTGTGACGAATTCGGGACGAGAGTTATATGAGATGGAACAGCTGCGTAAGACAAATCCCCCAGAGTTTTCTGGAGAGGACGAGGGCTTTAAGGCTTGGGAGGGGTTGCGCCAGATGAACAGGCGATTGGATACCTTGGCTATACCGAACAATAAAAGGATGATACTGATCTCATATTATTTGAGGGGGACAGCTTTCAAGTGGTGGGATTCCTTGGATCAAAGGAAGAATGATTTGACTTGGGTGTCTTTTGAGCTACTATTCATGTAACGGTTCGTGCCACGCGGATAAGGCTAAATAGTATCTTGATTTGGTACAAACACCCGAGATGACAACGTCATAGTATACCAAGAAATATGAGGAGTTGTACAAATATGAGAAGAAGTATGCTCCAGATGATGAGAGTAAGGCTGATAAATACTGAGACGGTCTACTTCTGAACATCTGCAGGATGGTGATTGCTTCTAGGGTGTGGACTTATGATGAGACGGTGGATATGGAACTAGAGTTAGAGCTAGGGGAGAGCAACTCCCGTCAATACTGGGATGTGCAGAAGGGTCGTAAAGCTTCAATAGCTAGTGGCAGTGGAGGTAGCCAGAAAAAATAGGGGACTGAGTTTCAGGTCTTGAGGGGCCAGAAGGTTTATCAAAGCAAGGGTTCGGGGCCACGGGATGGCAAGATTGTGTGTTTCAAGTACGGTCGAGAGGGCCATAAGAAGAATCAATGCACTACAAAGGGAGTCATGTGTTGTGGGCATGGTATGATCGGTCATAGGAAGCATGAGTGTCCACAAGGTGGCAGAGCTTCAAAGCAGTTACAGGCACCAAATTTACCACCACCAACTCCTACTCCAGCTCTTCCTTCTATTGTTCCGTCAGGAGGGAGGGGGCGTGGTGAAGCTAAGCAACATACAACATTGACTCATGGGAGAGCATTTCCATTAGGACACCAGGAGGCACCTGAGCATCCTAACTTTATTGGAGGTACCTTTCTCATTTCAAATTATTGGGCAAAGGAGTTATTTAATTTAGGAGCTACGACATCATTCCTTTCTGCGTCCTTTGCACGTGCATTGAGTTTGAAAATATCTCCAATGAGGTGAATGTTTATGGTAGACACCCCTTTTGGGCATTTCACCTCATTGGAGGGTATAGTTCTTGATTGTGTGTGCGGGTTTGGTAGTATAGCCCTAAAGGCTGATTTATATGTCTTGGACTTAAGGATTTCGATGTAATCCTAGGAATGGATTGGTTAACAAAGCATCATGCGTTGATGGACTTTTGGGAGAGGAAGGTCACTCTTAATGTACCGGATGGAGGGAAGATACAGTTACACAGATCAAAAGGGGTCCCATGTCCTCACTTCATGGACAACCCTTCATACCAAAATTGTAGGGTCACGAGTTTCTTAACATCGGCATTTAGGGGTGATGTAGCTACTCCGACATGTGTGGTAGAAGAGTACATAGATGTATTTCCGAATGAGTTACTCAGATTAACATCGAAGAGGGAGATTGATTTTACCATTGAGTTGCATCCGAATGTTAAGCCAATTTCGATTCCACCTTATCGGATGGCTCCGACAGAATTGAAGGAGTTGATAATTCAGTTGGAAGAGTTGCAAGACTTGGGGTTTATTAGACCGAGTGTGTCTCTGTGGGAAGCACTAGTATTGTTCGTAAAGAAGAAAGATGGCTCGTTGAGGATTTGTATAGATTATCGACAATTAAACAAAGTTACGGTAAAGAACAAGTATCAGTTGCCCCGGATAAATGATTTGTTTGATCAGTTGAGAGGTGCTAGGCGTTTCTCTAAGATTGACCTACGATCGGGGTATCACCAATTGAGAATTAGAAATAAGGATATTTCGAATATGGCATTTAGGACACAATATGGGCATTATGAGTTTTCAATGGTGCCATTTGGGTTGACAAATGTTCCGGCAGTGTTTATGGATTTGATGCAAAGGGTTCTTCGTCCATTTTTGGATAGATTTATGGTTGTGTTCATTGATGATATTTTGATTCTCTCCGAAGTAGAGGAGCATGGGGAACACTTAAGGTTAGTGTTGCAAACGTTGAGGGAGAATCAATTATATGATAAATTGAGTAAATATGAGGGGTTACGGAAGTGAAATTCCTAGGTCATGTGATTAAACAAGAGGGCATTGCGGTAGATAACTCTAAAGTCGAATCCGTGTTGAATTGGGGGAGACCTAAGAATGTTTCAAAGATTAGGAGTTTCTTGGGATTAGCGGGGTATTATAGGAGGTTTATCCAAGACTTTTCACGTGTTGCCGCACCTATGATGCAACTCACGCGGAAAGGTACATAATTTGTGTGGTTGGATGAGTGTGAGAAAGCTTTTGAGGATTTGAAGGGTAGGTTGACATCTCCACCGATATTAGTGATTCCGGAGAGGAGTGTAGGATACCAAGTGTATTGTGATGCTTCCGGAGTGGGTTTGGGTTGTGTGTTGATGCAAAGAGATAGGGTAGTGGAGTATGGTTCTAGGTTGTTGAAAATATATGAGAAAAACTATCTGGTTCATGATTTGGAGTTAGCGGCAATTGTTTTTGCATTGTAACAATGGAGGTATTATCTTTATGGAGAGAAATTTGAGATCTTTTCGGATCACAAAAGTCTTAAGTATTTATTCACCCAAAAAGAGTTGAATTTGTGACAAAGGAGGTGGATGGAGTATTTAGAGGACTATGACTTTAGTTTACAATATCACCTGGGTAAGGCAAATGTGGTTGCGGATGCGGATGCATTGAGTAGAAAGCATAGAGTTGCTAGTTTGTTTTTACATGAGTAGGGAATTGTAGAGACAATAAGTCAATTTGGTTTGGGGTTGCAAAATGTTGAGGAAAAGGTGTATTTGGGTAGTATGACTTCTAGACCAATGTTGATTCAAAAAGTGATGGATGCACAAAATGGGGACCCAATTTTTGAGGAGGTGTGAGGTTCGTGAGGAGATTGATAGAACCTGATAACAAGGAGCTACAAAAGGAGATCTTGAAAGAAGCACACCATTCTCAGTTTGCTATTCATCCGGGAGGTACGAAAATGTACCAAGACTTGAGAAGAAACTTTTGGTAGAGAGGCATGAAGGCCGATGTAGCTAGATTTGTGGCAAGATGCTTGACATGTCAACAAGTGTAGGCTACAACCCCTACCGGTGGCACAATGGAAAGAGGAGATGATCACTATGGACTTTGTGACGGCGTTGCCGATGACACCTAAGCAAAATGATACCGTTTGGGTGATAGTCAATAGATTGACCAAATCAGCTCACTTCCTACCGATGAACAAGACAGACACTTTAGAGTCATTGAGCCCATTGTACGTGCAGGAGATAGTGCGACTCCATAGAGTGCCACTATCCATTGTGTCAAATCGACACCCGCGATTCACGGGTAGATTTTGGGCCAGTTTACGAGAGGCCTTAGGGACACGACTAGATTTCACTACGTCGTATCACCCACAGAGTGATGGGTAGACTGAGAGGACTATGCAGATTTTAGAGGATATGTTACGTGCTTGTATGATAGATTTTGGTGGTAATTGAGAGAAATATCTACGTTTGACAGAGTTTGTGTACAACCATTCATATCAGAGTAGCATTAGGATGGCACCATTTGAAGCGCTTTATGGGAGGCCTTGTAGGTCACCATTGTGTTGGGCGGAGGTTGGAGAGAAAGCGGTATCGGGACCCGAAATGGTGAAAGAGGCGAGAGATGGAATTGAGAAGATCATAAAAAGGTTGATCACGACTCAAAATAGGCAAAATTCCTAGACGGACAAGAGGAGGAGGTCATTGGAATTTGTGGTTGGTGACAACGTATTTTTGAAGGTTAGTCCACGACGTGGCATTCAAAGGTACAACAACCAAGGGAAGTTGGCACCGCGATTTGTGGGTCCTTTTGAAATCCTTAAACTAGTTGGACCAGTAGCCTATCGTTTGGCACTTCCACCAAAATTGGCTAAAGTTCATAATGTGTTTCATGTGTCTATGCTACGAAAATATAAGCCAGATCCATCACATGTTTTAGATTGGACCACATTAGAAGTGGAGGAAGATGAAAGCTACACTCTTCAACCGATGAGGATTTTGGATCGAAAGCACAAGGTTACACGGTCAAGTGCGATACCATTGGTTAAAGTATTGTGGATGCATCACGACATAGAAGAGGCTACTTGGGAGCTTGAGTCGAAGATGAAGGAGAAATATCCACACTTATTCGCAAGTCTAGGTACGTTTTTCAATTTCGAGGATGAAATTTCTTTAAGGGGGAAAGGATGTAATACCCCGAACTTCTTTTTCTTTTAGGAATTAGGTAGGACCAACATGTGTTGAGTAAATATATACATTTAACATCATTAGATATAAAAATCGAGTGAGTTGGGAGTATACAAGTGGTTTAAAAGCTGAAAATTTGGTTTGCAGGTGTAATTGTCCGGACAGCTTTTTAAAGTTGTTCAGACTACCGTAGAAAAATGGGTGCAGATCTGCCAAAAAAGGCAGAGATGTCCGGACAGCCATCCAAGGTGTTCGGACACCTCCCTACAATTTGCACACGTAAATTGTTTTAAAAACACCCATTTCATGATTTCTCCTCAAATACTCGACCTAAACAAACCCTAAACCCCATTTTCTCTTAAATTTCCTCCCTTCCATCAATCTAAGATCATCAACCAAGGTAAGATTTTCTCTTTCAAGTTGATTCAAGATGGATTAGGAATTCTCTCTCTAGATGACATATTCCTAAATTTATCTATTTGTTCTAATCTTTCAAGATTTAAACCCAAACTCAAATCCATGAGTTCTTACATCATTTGAGGCCTAAAGGAAGATTGAATCCCTTCCTTCTACTTGTCTCTACAACCTTTGTAAGTTTTCTTAAACCTGAAAGCTAGTATCTAGAGATTGGGTGATTTGAGATTCTAGGGTTTTATGAGTTTTGTAGATTTGGGGGAAAATCTTTAAATTAGATAAAATTAGTGATTTAATAGGTTTATTTAGACTTGTTTATGGTTGTATTTCTAGATTCTATTATTGATTGGAGTAGCAAGTTTGAGTACGTGAAGTTCAAGAACTTAGAAAGTTTTGAGTAAGAGCAAAAAATAAATAAAAATGGAAATCAAAATTTTATTAAATAAGATTGAGCTTACAAAAATCTTCTGCGAAACTGATTATAAAGGGGCACTTAGTTCGATCGAAATCCTTCCTGCCTAAGTAATGTGCTTGATAGGAAGGATTGCCGAACGCCTAGAACTATGCCCCTTGAAGGACTCTTCCTGGTTGCCCTTCTACAATCGGTTGCCCAACCAAGGTGACGACACCTAACCTCTAGTCACCAAGGTTGTGGGTCTGTTGGGCCTGTGATGCTGTCATTTGCTCAAGTCATGGATCTATTGGGCTTTCCTAAACCGTGGGAATGTTTATAAATTGCTTTCCCAAGTCGTGGACCAGTTGGACTCTTGAATTTTCTTAGGGCGTGAGCCTGTTGTGCTAAAGATGCACTTAGTTCTGATTTTTTCCCTTATAATAATAAGTACTCTTAATGCAAGGACAATAGGGTGATGATCAGTTAAATAATGAAGCACAATAAAAAAAAATAGCAACATAATCTAATAACCAATAAAGAAAGGAATAACATTGATCGTTCAAATATATTGATGGAAAAATGGGCCAAACAAGGATCAAACAAAGTTTCATTGAGTTCCTTATCTCATGAAGCATGCCACAATACAACGTAATCCTCAGAATATTGAAAATATCCATCCTGGTAGAAAAATTGATCAACAAAACTCCAAAATACGATAATTACATCATAAATTTCAATCTCAAGTATTTTTCCAAAACTCCTCAATTTTCGTGCAAACACGATCCATACGCCCCTTCATACGTGCCCCTAGCAATTATCATGGGTCAATGAGTCGGGATCCATGAAGATACCAAATTTTCGTACCCACAGTATTAGTTAATATTAGTTATCTTATGTGAAATATTTGCAAGCGTACAAATCACACAAGTAATAAAATGATGAGTAAATTATTGTTCCCACGAGAATGTATTGACAATCAAAATTAATGTCAAACTAGCAACAACTATGTAAATTGGGTGAAAAGGATGAGTGATTGGTTTTGTTTTTAACTAAACTAGAACAAAGAACAAAAGAGCAATTAAGTAAACACAAATGCAATCAAAGATGGGAAGCACTAAGGTACTTAATTTTATCTAATCTATGCAATTCAACTCTCTTGATCCCTTAATCCCTAATTCCTCTCTCAATAATGACAATCGGTCTCCCTAACCTATCCAATGCTCTATGTCTAGTCACATCAGAGGTATTTCTATCTCTAATCCTTATTATGTCTAACAATCAGATTCAAAAGACAAAGACTCATTAAGATTTGTGGATTAACTATTTAGCGATTGCATATGTCACTCCAATATATTTATGTGGTTTATGCACCCTATGTCATCTATGGCTTTAGGCAAACCCTAAAAACCTCCTTTCGGTTTCAATATAGTCAACAAATCATCTAGATGGTGATCAAGCATCGAAAAGCATTAAGCACACCCATAGATAATCAATAAGAAAGAGAAATCAAGAAATAAGGAAACCAAGTTTATTGAATCTTCAAGGTTTGGTTACATGAAAATCCTAGTAAAGAAATCTAGCCACTCATAGAGTCAAAGATACATCATTAAGCAATAGAAATCAACCATAAAAACCAAGATAAAAAAGGAGAGAGAAAACTCTCTTGTGAACCATTTTCTTCTCCAAGCTCCAGTGGTCGCCTCTAAGCTCTCCTTCTCTTCCCCAAAAGTGTAGAATGTTGTAGAATGCATAAAACCCTAAAAATCTACCTATTTATATCCCATAAACCCATATGTCGTCGTTTTGAGTCAGACCCACATGAGTTTAGGACGTTTATGGAAAGTTAAAAACTGCATATTCGCGATCAGGCTTGGTCCTATCGATCAGGCTTCATGGCCGATTGATCGTTTTTGCTTGTTGTTAAAACTGAAAAATGCTTGGCCGATCGATCAGGACTCATGACCGATCGATTGGTTTTGCCCTCTACTATTATTTTCTCTTTTCTTCAATCTTTGATCCGATTGGATTCCTTTTTGTCCGATATGCTCCTAGGCACATGCAATGTGCAAATATACAATCTGTAGGCAATATCGATCCTTAATTAACTCTAAAAACCATAAAATATCATGTAAAGGGTGCGTAATTATATGTATATAATTAGCACAACAGTATCCAATAAGTTCATTTTTTAACTTGATCCTATACGGAAATGACTATGTGATACTACAAATTTTCTTGTGAGCATCGGAGTTCTACGTTGAAGTTTCAAAAATGTCGAGTTTGGTGTCGAAAGCACGAACTGGGTTCTAAACAGCCTCAAATAGTATCGAATTCCACAAATTTGGTCGGGTCTGGTTTAACCCATTTTCGGTCATCCACGACCCTCAGTATGGTCCTCCATATCTAGCACCCTCTTTAGCTATCCAAAGGATGGGGAAGGTGCGCCTCACTCTAGGGAATTCATTTGCGGCATCAGTCGTCCTTCAGGGGTCTTCGCAGGGAGAATGGTTGAACTATTGGATCACTCTGTACTTTTTACAAAATCTCTAGTATTATAGATAACAATTTTTGTTACAAAACTACCCCTCAACCCCTTGGCGAAATGATAAATGTACTATTTTTTTTCAGCAAATGAAACCGCGTCTTTTCGCTTATTTATGATTCAGTCACTCATCGAATTTGTAACTCTGCCCCATATTTAACTTATTTACAATTACGTCACCCCATATTTACGATTATGCCATTAGACATTTAGTGAAATATTTCTCTTTTAATTTTTCTCTGATTTCCACTCCGATTTAAACCCTACTTTCACCATTCTTGATCCCAAAATTTCACAATATATCCTCCAAGTTATTTGTAATAATATATATTTTTAATTTTGTCAAGCATGATATTACATTCTCCTCCTTTAAAGAAATTGCATACACAAAATTTGTAGTGTTCATGAGTTAGAACAGTCACCTTGTTGTCCATTTTCTCAAACTCCGCCTCACATAATGACGATCGACACTGTCTCCTTTACAACATTTCCTATCAAATCATCGAAATTCCATTTAATTTCTATTATTAATACTAGCTATTTTTTTATTATTATATCCAAACTATACTAATGACAATTTATCTTCCCAACTACCTCTAAAATCGCACCACAATAACGAAGCATGTTCTCCGAAGTCTTGGTGTTTATCGTAACCGGGATCATGATACGATGTCGTACCTAGGAGAGTCATCACAACTCACCCTGCACATTTAGAAGTCTCCACCAATTGAAGTTTATACATGCAATTGGACGTCTTACAATTAAGGTCTGATCCTTATCCGCTCAAGAGATACATGGAGGTCTGGGTCTAATTATGCGTGGAGAATGTATTAGGCAGGCCATGACAACTATTCAAGTAGGAAAATTACCATCTGAGATTCAGGGGTTCATGGTTTTGCTATAATTAAAGAGATAATGTACATATTCACGCAATGAAATTTAGACGACATATCTATTAACATGTTGTCATAGTTGATTAGACTAAATGTTCCTCTCTGAGTCCGTATGATCCTATATGAAGGAAGTATATTGACCATCTAGTGTTGACACCGAGCCTTTTATAACAAGAACAACTTTACAGGTGGCAACGATGCAAAGGGTAAAACATGTTATGAAATGACGGAATAGGGGCACGGACAGAAGTATATCGTGTGTAACACTACCTATTTCTGAGTAAATGAATAGGAGACACGGGCGGAAGTAAGTCGCGTGAAATACTACCTATTTCCCAGTGAAGGAATAGAAGAAACAGATAAAAGTATATTGCATGAAACACTATCTATTTCTGAGTGAATGAATAAGGTACACAGAAAGAAGTATCTAGCGTTAATTATTGCCTATTTTTGAGTGAACGAATAGGGCACACGGAAGAAATATATCATTTGAATCACTACCTATTTTCGAGTATTTTGTAGGAGCGCATCCTTTATCATTTTCATGAATGAATTCCAATGGCGACATGGAAATCTTGGGAATCATGATTTTTAGACAGTGAGTAAATTAATTTCTTGAAAAACACGAAGTGATTCCAGAAGCAACTTTCAAAAAAGACATAACATCATCACATCATTAGTAATATTTGTTCCTATATGCATGCATGTATTTTGAAAGGCGTTTCATGATGTGATCCAATGATGATGATCCCAAGAGTGAAACTTTCTGGGTATCATCCGATTGCCACTTTCATGATGCTATCCAGTGATCCTTGGAATATTCCCCCTTCATGTCTTAAGAGCTACATCTTGTTAGTACAAGAAATATACCTGAGTGTGAACTTGGTTGACTCGAGCTCATACTCATGTCACTAGTTTCCCTCCCTCTTCAAGCTTTTTCTCCGGTTCGTCTTCCCCTTTTATTTCCCAGCCCCTCTCATTTTTCACAGAAGGTCTCCCTTCTTCCTAGAATAAATTTGTTGATATGTTTTTTCTCTATCCTATCACCGTTTGTTTTTCCCCTTTTTTGATTTGCTGTTTGATAGTTACCTCCACTTGGCGAACTAAGCTCTCACACCTATGCTTGCCCTATTCTCAAGACATATGTTTTGCAGTCTGTAACCACACTTCTATTAGGAGGCCGCCTGCCTTGGGTTGATGTTCCTGATCGATTGTGTTTTTCAGTTTGACTAGGCTGACCACTTGAGTGGGTTCCCTCTCAAGAAATGGCATGAACTTTACTTTGCTATGAAAGAAAGGAATCAATTGGGTTGATCCCTTATTGGGCCAAAACTAAATTTGGTAGACGATTGGCCAAATACATAACACAGAAGCCGGGCCCATGGATTTCAATGAAGAGTCTTCCTTATCAGTTCCAAATTCTCTTCACGCATCCTGCCTTTCCTAGTCACAGGGAGGAGAAGAGGCACATTTATTGCTCCCAAGCATTTGAACATGAATGACATCGCTTTGATTCTCTGAACCTCATTCATTGCAGGATGGTCTTTAAAAGGTGGGTGCTCTAGCTCATTCATTAAGAACACTCAAAAAATTTAGAAAATTAGAAAGTTTGAAAGATGTGTGAGAATGATTTACCCTCTAATTCCTTTTTTAGAATTGGAGTGGAAAGAGAAAGAACGCGCCCCAACTCTTCAGAAACGTCAATGTTCATTCTCAGCAGATATTGTTAAAGAAAAAAAGCTCCAGCCATATGGCACTATCGAAGATCTCGTATTCTCTCTTGGACGGTGGTCCCTTTCCTCTGACCCGATGGAGCGGCGGTTGTTCTCCCAGTACTTAACCATGGGTGTAGAGTTAACCAGTCAGATTAATCTTTACATGTGCACGGCCCTTGTCTATGGTGAGAAACTCAAATTTCGTCCCATGATTTCTCGTTGAAACAAGGAAAGAATAATTTATTGTTTAATTTGCGAAAGTCTTCTCAATCTCTCCCTTTGAAGTTGGCAATCTTCTTTGATAAAATTGGAAACAAATTATTCCCTTGAATGTGGAAAGATGGCCGACTAAGATTGCATGGTTCTCTTCAAACTTGAATTTCAAAGTTGGCGTTTGAGGCATCATTGATATGCCAATTATATTCATATAATTGTGCATACTTTTACATGAAATCTTGCATTGTTTAAGAGTTATTTCGAATTATATACTGCTTAAAGAATGTTATTTGCACATTTCAGGTTCCGGAGCATAAATGGAAGAAAAGCAGCTTAATGGATAGGAATGAGCAAGAAATTGGACAGTGGAGAATTCCGATCGATCGGACCAAATTCCGATCGATCGGACGCTGATTTAGCTGAATTGGACAATGGAGAATTCCGATCGATCGGATCAAAAACCGATCGATCGGCCAGAGTAATCTCGCGACTTTTGAGGCCTTCAGTTGTCCGAAATTAACCTAAAGTCAAGGGAGACCAGCTCAAAACGACATAGAAGTGTGAGATAAACGACTCTGGGTCGTAGGGGGTATATAAGCTTAGATTCCTAGGGTTTTTAGGGGATTTTGGATCTTTTGAAGCAAAAACCTAGGGTTTTTGGAGAGACCTCTCTACAGCAGCCATTGTTGCAAGCGAAAGGGGGTTAAGGGGTTTTTCATTCTCTTCTCTTTATTCTTGTATTTTAATGACTGCCATTTCTGATTTTGAAGTGTATTCCTTAGTTATGAGGAACTAATCCTCTAACTAAGGATCCTAATGGAACCCTTCTTTGAAGATTAAATGAAATTGGTTTCTTGTTCTTGAATCTCTTTTTATGTTGTTGATTTTCTGTGGATATGCTTATTGCTTTCAAATGCTTGATCACCATTTGAATGATATCTAGTCTAGGTTGAAACCGGAAGGATAAACCTAGGGTTGCAAGAATCCATAGAAGACATAGGTTGTATGAACCATAGGAATATAGGTTCAAGACTTATGCAATCATTAATTGATTTCCATTATGCTTACGGGATTTTTGATATGAAACCGAATGTTAGGAATAACAGGGATTCTATTGAAAATACTTTCAGTGTATCTAGGAATAGAGCATTGGATAATTTGGGAAATCTATTGTCAACAACTAAATTGAGAAATGAGAATTAATGAACCAATGGAGTTTAGTTGGATGAGAAGTGGTGAAATTAGGAACCTTAGTGTTTACTTTGCTTGAAACAAAATTTCTGGTTGGTTGCTTTGCTAATCATTTAAGTGTACTTAGTTCTCTTTCAATTCACTTGTTTAGTATTAGGTAAAAACCAAAGCAACAATTCGCTTACCATTTTAGTGTGCTAATTGCTTATTTTGTCATTAATTTGAAATTGCCAAAACATCCTTGTGGGACGATACTCTATTCACTCTTTATTACTTGTGCGATTTTGTCCGCTTGCGAATATAATCAACAACAATCATCAAGGGCAGAAAATCATATCCCTTTTTATCATTGAAAATTCTTTGATTTTCTCTTGTAAAAAGTTTTCCTTGATTGATATGGAAAGCTTGCATGATCAATGAGAAAAATCGACTCTTGTTGGAAACAAAATCAGTCTTTATCAATATGAAAACTCCTCTTGATATCCTTCTTCATTTTTGGAAATTAATAGCTCTCTCTTCATATGGTGCTTTCTCTTCATATGGTAAGATAATATTCAACCTTAAATGACAAAATCTTCTCTCCATATTCCAATCTTAGCTTCCACGATTCTTGGTCTTGTAATGATAGTGTTGGCATCGCTAGCTTGGTACTAGCCATGGTGCACTTGGAGTGGACACCCAAGATGGGTCAAACCACTCCAAAGAGGGGTTCCCAACTGCCATGGGCAGTTGGTATTTTGAACCCAATGTAAGTGTAACTTTCCAATGGAGTTACAACCCCAAAGAGACCATTTTGTGGTCTTACATCCAAGACGAACGAAATTGCTCTCCCTCCCTCTGAATCTCTGGTATCTCATATTTAGTTTCATGGAAATCAAGGTATGCTTTTATAGTATGTCTTACACCATGAATACTATGATCTTGGCCATGGAAATTCAATTTCCATGATAATGTGCATGTGTTAGAAACTTATTCTTTCCATAATAGAGAAATCGTTGTCAAACATGTAAAGAAACAATCATCTCATATAATTCTCTTCTCCATTTGAAATTCAAACGACTCGGAGACTTTTAATTCCTTGAATCTTGGTTGCCTATAAGGCAAGTGAACTTTCTTTTTTCATCTCCAAAATCATTTCAAATCAAAACCAAAGCAATCACTTGATGCAATCACACGCCTAGTCCATATATGGCAATCTTAACTTCAAATGTTGCTGAATTAATTGATCTCTAATTGAAACTTGATCAACTTCTCTTCAATAAATGTAATTTATCTTCAACATAGTCAACTTGGCACTTTCCATAAATAGGTTGAACTTTCCAATTTTAGAACAACATCTTCCAGTGGATTTAGCAAGGTGTTTATGTGTTTCTTAGCTTGTCCTAGGTCTTCCAAGACCATTCTTGGACAGACAGAAAGACTTAAGAAAATCTGAACCTGAAATAATCTAAAAAATGCTTGCAAGCTCGTTTTAACTTCATACTTTAAACATACATTAGTCACATTCAAATAATCTAAATATTAACATGGAACACATAATCATAAATATATGAATATACATGTAAAGTTTCAGTTCAAGCAAATATCATATGGTTACATAATCAGTCACATAACGTAATTAACTAGAAACACAAAAGTGCAAATCTAGACAGCAATTTGGACAGAAGATTTGAGCTAGAAAATGATGGAATTTTCTAATCATTTCTTCAAAGAAAATGTTCATCATAATGTGAATAAGATCTCTGCCAAATTTCAGCTTAATCTGAGTCCATTTGATATGAAAATGATCGTTGAGTTCTCAACTAGGTTTAAAACACTTTAATGAAAACTGATTTTATGCAAACTTCAAAATGAAACAATCAAATTCATCACATAATGCATTGAATCAAATAGCATGGCATTGTAAAATAATCAAAACTAAAATGTAGAACCTTTGATCCAACAATGATAACAAGAAGGGTACGCACGAAATCTTTTCCTCTTATCATTATGAAATATTATTTTCGTAAGTGTTGTTGGGATCTGATACTGTTAATGTGGAACAGCCCAGTTAGCATATAAAAGATTAAGATTCGCCCTTAGTATCAACTTGAGTTTGTAGTATTCTTTGGTAGTGTTGATATCTTCTTTACTATTTTTATTAGATGGGCTTTCTATAATTAGGAGGTTCGTTATTTTTGGTATCTGTTGTGTGACCAAAATCTCTTCGAGTGTGTTTGGATTGAGGGATTTGGAGGGGAGGGGAGGGGAGGGAAGAGAAGGGAAAGGGAAGGAAGAGAAGGGAAGAGAATGGAAGAGAAAATACATTTCTCTCTCTCATGTTTGGATAGATAAAAAAAAAGAGGAAAGAAAAGTAATTTAATTTACTAGTTTATCCTTATTTTTTATGTTTAAGGGTAAAATAAGTTTTAAACTAATAAGTAACTTAATTAGTAATCTCTTCCCTACAAATGACTCCATTTTGGGAGGAAAGAATTTTAACAAAAATTTAATGAAATCTTCCTCCCAAATCCCCTCAAATCCCTCCCCTCAATTTTTTATAAACTATCCAAACACTGGAATTGGAAGGAAACTCTATTTCCCTTCTCTTCCCTCCTCTCCAAATCCCCCAATCTAAACACACTCATAGTATAAAACCCGTATATGAGATATTATCCCATATGCTACTTTCTTTATGTTCTAAGATCCAAATTCAACCCGCTGGCCCTAATGATAGGTAAATCTCTTGTCAAATTAACTATACTTTCTGCTAAGCAAATATTTATCAGTTTGAGCTTTAGGTAGAAATGATGTTTTTTCTCTCTTTTCTTTTTGTGCTAGGAGTGATGTTTAATACTATGTGTTTGGGAACGAAAAAATTGTAGAGGAACGAAAAGTGCAACCGCTTAGACAAGAATTTATACGATTCGACTAATTATGCCTAATTAAACAAAGCTGCCGATATTTTTCACTATTTAGGAACAGAAGTGCACTACATATTACGCACAGCTCCGAAACCATACACGGTCAATAAATGGGGCTGAAAATACAATAATAAGGCCAAAAAAAATTCTTACTTGAAACTAAGCTTATTTCCAAGTTGGCTGGTTTTGTTGGACTTTTGACAGTGCTTTCCAATGCACGTTTCTTCCATTCCCACAGTGACTGCTAAGAAATTCCCAGTTCCTGACGTATAGGACCAACTACCATATATTCAAGTCAATTTTTTAGTGTTCCTTTTTTTCTCCATATTAAAAATATATTGTCCCAACTCCCAAGTCCTAACGAAAGTTAAGTCTCCGACAGAAACTTGTCAAGATCAAATCAAAGTCATGTTCTTTACCAGTCAAAGACGATAACCGTGTTCCTCTTTTTATTTGCCCCATTATCAAACACTCCAAGGAAAGTCCTTGTTCTTCCTTCTATCTTATGCAGTTGGCTTCCCTCCCCAAGTAAAGTTACTCTCCTTCCATCGCCATACGTGAAACCCAAAAAAGATGACCTTAAGAGACCCAATTCTGCTTCTATTAGCACTCTCTGTATTCTCATTGAACAGAGTAGTTCACGCTTCCACAAAGTGTAACAGAAGATGCGGAAACAATGAAGTCTTTTACCCATTTGGGTTCTCTGATGGTTGTCAAATCCGTCTGAATTGCACAGAAAAAGGAGAAAGAGTTATCAATGGATTCACCGTCCAATCCTTAACCACTGATAGCATCAAAGTCGCCATTGGAGCTCAATGCTACCGTTCACCAAGTATCCTGCACAATCTCTACACCCAAAACTATGCTCCAACGAATAGTAATGCAATTCTACTGCATAGTTGTAGCAGCACAGCTATGCTTTGTGTTTTGCCTTCAATTGATATCAAGACCCGATTCGAGGGGCTTGATTGTGATTCAAACAACAGCAGCAATATCAGTTGTTATTCAGATAGTGGTTCCAGTGGGTTCTTGAATTATGACAGCATGACTCAAATTGGGTGCCAGTACTTGTTATCAGTGATAGCAACACAAGATGTTGATCCTCATTCCTTTAATGACTCCGGCGTGTCTATGGCTCTTCGGGTGGTTGAGCTTGGGTGGTGGCTTGAAGGGAATTGTGATTGTTCTGCTAATGCTTGTATCACTACAAGAAATTTGGGTTTCTGTGACAAATAAAATTGTCACTGAACGTGGAAAACTCGTCAAAAAAAGGTTTCCGTGACGAGCCTGGTGACGACGTACCTCCGTTGCATATACCTCCGTCGCTGAAAGACAAGTGACGACTTAAAATAATGCGTCACAAAAATGTTTTCAATTATGACAACAATAATCTGTCACTAACTCCCTACTTTTAGTGAAAACCTAAGTCGTCGTTAAACGTTTTATGTGTGACGTGTTTATTTGTCACAAATAATTTATAATTGTAACTAAATCAAAAATATATTTATTAGCTAGGTAAGAAAGTTTTTTTTTCTATGACAGTACATGTCATCACATAATAGGTTCAGTGACAACTAATTTGTTGTCACTGGTTATATATTTGTTCCGTGACAAGCTAAGGTCGTCACTATAATTGAAAATAGATTCGAGACACATAAATATTTTGTGACAAAAGTTACGTAACAGAAGATTTTGTGCACTTTCCCTGAATAGTTTTAGTGACAAGTAATTTAGTCACTATTCATTTGTATATAGTCATCCTAATCAATATTTTCTAAAATTGCTCAATAGTATATAAATTAATAATGATCAATCAGTGGTAAATAAACATAAAATATATTTAATAACCAAGTGTACATATATCCATAAGTCATAAACAATAGTAACTACAGTCATAGTTAACCTAATAGCTAGTTAGAACATAAGTAGTATTGTTAAGAAGCTAAAACATATATAGAACAAAAGGCAACTTCCCGAGTATTGTTTAGCAGCTAGAACATATACAAAAAACAACTTCTCATAAGCTTCAAATGTATAGCTGAATCTGTTTTGATTGGAACTCATTAGCTATCTCAATTTTTAACCTGCATAAATTATACAAGACAGCTATTAGAGGAGTGAATTTAAAGAGTATCTACTCGAGAAAGAGCCATCATCCATCAAAGACATAATGTAATTCTTTTCCAAAAATGAACTTATCAATTGCGAAGATAATAAAGTTGAGAACAGGAAGATAATTACTTAAATCTTTTAAACCTGCCACAAAATAACCCAACATTATTCAAGAACACAACCATTCACTTCCAGAGCTCATTAAAAACTTGAAAACCAGCTATGAATCTAATTGAAATACTGGCACAGTACTAAAACAATTATGACTTAAGAGTTACATAGTCTATCCACCATATTAAGGATAAAAATAGTAAATGATAATCAAGGAAATTGCAATTATGCTATTTTAATTTATTGCTAAAATGAAATCCCTTTGAGTGCTTATAAATTTAGGCAACATAAATTACCTAAAATATGAATCGAACATAATGAACTGTGCACTGATAAGAACATAAGCTTTTAACTTGCTATTGCAATCTATAAATGCAACTCAATAAGCATGACTCCCCCAAGAAGACCAAGATAAGCATAGCAAAGCAAGGGCAAATTAAATACAAGGAAGAATTACAACAAAAAAAAAGTTTAAAAAGGAAAATTAAATGGAAGAGCATATCAAATGAGGAATTGATCACATGCGCTGCATGATCAGATCAAAGCAAAACAGGAGGCACAAAAAAAACTTCAATCATTCAAATAACAATGCTCTTCGATCTCCTGGAAAGCAAAACAGGAGGTACAAAAAGAAATCAACAATAGAGCAAATGAGAAATGGATCACATGCACTAATCAGATCAAAGCTAACAAGAGATGCAAATGCTTAAAGTAATGAAAACACAATTGAACACAATAACCCTCCAGAAAAGTATCCACAAACATGATCCTCAACATATCAACACTCAAATTCAGAAAACATGATCCTCAACAAAACTCAATGTCTATATAAAGACAACTCTTCAATCATTCAAATAAAGATATATTTTTATGGCAAGATTCCCCACCATTTTCTTCCAACATTAACCTAAAATCAATTGAAACATAAATGATTTGATTTCAAATACTTACCAGGATTTGTAGGTCTTGTCGGCACTGAAGTGTCTGATTGTGATGAAGAACCTAAAAAGGCAGCCATTCGTGCTTGGAACATAGCATTAAATTGCCTTTGAATTTGCTCCGTAAGATCATTCTTCAGCTCCATTTCCACAGTTTTTCTGATTTCAGCTTTGAGTTCGTTACTGACATCAGCCCGTAAACTTTCAATCATGGATTCCCTAGCCGAGTCAACAGCCCGTTGTACTTCTTCTTGCATGTTTTCGAGATATCTTGTTCTTTTTGTTGGTGGTCTTGTTCCAGCACCTTTACCTCGAAAATAACCGGACTTTTGACCAAGAACTTGCAGCAACATCTCATCATTTGTAAGTTGAGATTCAGGAGGAGTTTCTTCTTGTTGAACGACAAGATCATGAAGTTTTTCCTACACATGAATCACATATTTCATAGTCATTTATAATCATTTCTAAAACTGAGTGTATATATAAATAAATTCACGTGTCATATGTAATATAAAAATAGTTCAATACACGTACATGAACTTCTTTGGAGATCGGATCAGACCACTGTAATTCCCCTTCTTTACTTTTCTTCGTATGTTGTTTAAGCCAAATCTCATCTGGTGGTGGCTTTTTTCCAGAGATCGGATCTCTCTGCCACAACCCAAGTCATTTACAATGTTTACTGGCTAAAATGACTGAAGAAATTAACAGAGAAAAAAATCATAGTTACCATTGACTCCTCAACTTCGGCGAATGATCTTGTACCACAAGTATGTTTCGTCACAAGCTTAGCTCTATTTGCTGTATTTCTTTGGCTAATTTTCTGCAAACAATGATACATATGTGATGCATATATGTGTATTTTTATTGCGTGAAGCATGTTGTGCTGTTGAGACAGTTTTTTTTTAAAATTCCATGACAACTTTACTCCTTTTACTTAAAATATAATAGAAACACACACAAATGAATAGACAAAAGCTATAAAAAATAGATATTACCTGAAACTTCTCTGAGCTGAAGTACTCGATCAAAAGCTTCCAATCTTCACTCTTTACATCACTAGGAACATTTTCCAACCTTTCTTCATCTGTCTGAAACCTTTTATAAGTCTCATGTAATCTGTGCTTCCAAATTCTATACAAGCGTCGCATGGTGTCTATAACAAATGCTTGAAATTTGTATTGCTTGCCTTCAGCCACTATAAACTTCTCCTAATAACAAACATAAAGAAACAGGAAATAAAATCATTGAGATATTTGTATCTCTATAACATTAAAGTAAATATATTTATATAATAAACTTAAAGATGATACAAATTATTACCTTCACTTGGGTCCACATAAGTTCCCCTATGGTGCCTACAATGTCCTCCCACTTGGCATCCATCATTTTTCCCTCTTTCTCCACAAACAAAGGCGCCATGCTTCTAACAATGTAACCACAAAAATTGACAACATCTCTTGAATTTTTTCCAACAGCTCTTTGAATGTCATCAGGCATAACAATTTCTAATTTTCCACCTTTGGTTTTCAAATCTAAATTCAAACATTTATATTTGCCTCGTACAATCTTTTTGATGGCATCATTAGAGGTGGAAGCTGTAAAGATCATTAATCCATTATAGTAATTAGCAGTTTGAGACAAACATATAAGGAGTTCAAAAAGTAATGAATTTGAACAAGCACATAAACAAATCAAGAATATTTGATAATTACCAGCACTACTAGGAGTCAATGACTCAGGTTGTGTTTGGGGAAATAGTGTCTCATCTTGCACTTGAATTTCATCTCTTTGATTTGTCTCATCTTGCACTACTTGATCTCCAGCTCTTTCATTTTCATTTGTGGATAGATCTCTATTATTAATTCTCCTCGGAGACCATCTTACACGTTCACGTCGTGTAACTCTTTGATTTGTCTCATCTTGCACTACTTGATCTCCAGCTCCTTCATTTTCATTTGTGGATACAGCTCTATTATTAATTCTCCTCGGAGACCATCTTACACGTTCACGTCGTGTAACTCTTTGATTTGTCTCATCTTGCACTATTTGTTCTCCAGCTCCTTCATTTTCATTTGTGGATATGTCTCTATTATTAATTTTCCTCGGAGACCATCTTACACGTTCACCTCGTGTAACTCGTACGACACTTGCTCCTCGAGTACGTACCATTATCTACTCCTCAATAGTTAGATGGAAGTCTACCTCAAAAAAAAAAATGTATAAAAACTACACATTAATCTTGTACTTTCTAAATAATGAATATTCACAAGTGGGTTCCTAGTGGGAAACCAAACAATGGTAGAAAACAATTTCCATTTAACATATAAGATGCAAAGTTATACCAAATGGGAAGTCACTAAATCCAATAATCTTCAATCCAATAAAAAAAAGCCTCCTGGATGCAGGAGTTATATAAAATGGAATGGAAAATTGATATTAGGAGAAAACATACTTGATTATCCGCAGAGCAATACCGATATCAGCTAGAGCCAAAGAGGTCGCATCATTCATCCCATCACTTGTCTGTAAATATCAAATATCTTAGGTGAATAAATATCCCAAAAAACTGTTTCTTAAATGTGATGGCTAAAATATAACGTAATTACATAAACCAGAATTTATTCACTAATTTTCACGATATATGACTAGCAAAGTAAATCCAATAACAAACAAAGGGAAACATATTCAGTATTCATTATTTTTCCAAAGTAGCTAGGGAAAATTTGAAATATTACAAAATATAAAGGATAATAGTATTCTTCAAAAATCAGCTTAATAGAAAACTAATTATCAGAGTTCGACTAGTCATCAAACTCAATCTCAAAGTGATCATCGTCTAGTTCATTGTCTACATTGTCATCAATAAACTCCTCTGACCCATCAAAGTCTATATTGACATTAAAAGTCTCAGGCTCAACATCATCCCTTGAAAGGATAGGCATCATGTTTTCATGTTCCATGGGATACATGTTTTGCTCAAAATCTTGTTGTTGGTAAGCATCTTCTTCTTCTTCTTCTTCTTCTGATGAATTTTCAAAATCAGTTGAATTTCCTTCCTTCACAGGTGGCATACTATAAAGATCACGAGGAGTGGTTTTAACAACAACAAGCCATTCATTATCAACATTATCTTCGATGTAAAATACTTGCTCAGCTTGAAAGGCTAGCACAAAAGGCTCACTACTGTTTAAAGACCCATTCACATTGACACTTGTGTAGCCATATTTATCGATCTTATATCCTCTTCCAAGTCGCCCCACATCCCACCAATGACACCTAAAGAGAAACACTTTTCGTCCTCCTACATAAGATAGTTCAAAAACATCTTTTAAAATGCCATAATACTCTTTTTCTGGGGAAGAATCATCTCCTTTCACTAAAACTCCACTATTCTGACTTGTTCTCTCCGTGGCACGATCTTTGGTATGAAATCGAAAACCATTAGTGATGAATGTGGAATATCGATGTGTCGTTCTTAAAGGACCAGTAGCCAAACTAAGGAGCTCATCTGTTGCATGCCCATCTGCATGTAGCTTTGATACCTATTACCATTCAATGCAAGTGAATTAATAGAATTATAGAATTCAGCAAATGTTGTTAGCTACATCTAATGGATAGCAAAAGATATGTACACGATGATAAAACCAGGTGTGAAACTCTTTGTAATGCCTTTCCAATGCATTTCTTCGGCTTAGCATAGAAAATTCAGTTTTATGCTCCCTGAAAATGATCAAATTTCAGTTTTATGCTACCTAAAAATGATCAAATTATAAAGTAGATTGTTCAGGAACTTACTCGATAAAAGGCCACACTTCATCACAATTTTGGAGCACATACATACGAGCTTGATCATATTCTTCAAAACTTAACTCATACAATATGTAAGCTCCTTTAGGACGACCAAATTTTCCAAAAATTGACAAGCCATGATTCGAGATACCACCATCATCGTTTCTTGGTGCCTTATTAAATTTTGTTTCCACACTATTAAGGTACCTAGCACAAAACGTAGAGCATTCATCCAATATGTATCCTTCTGCGATTGATCCTTCTGGACGAGCTTTATTGCGAACATATTTCTTAAGTGTACGTAGATACCTATCCAAAAATGAATACTTTTTTAATCATGATTCAAAGGAAAAAAAAAACATAAGATTTCAAAAAACCATGTATCATTTACCTTTCAATTGGATACATCCATCTATAGTGCACAGGCCCAGCAATTTTAGCCTCTTTTGCCAAATGAATTGGCAAGTGGATCATCACATCAAAAAAGGCTGGTGGAAATATTGTTTCTAACTTGCATAGTGTCCTAGGAATATGCTCTTCGAGTTGGTCTAAATCTTCAAGCCGTAATGACTTTGAACATAAGTTCTTGAAAAAGTTGCTTAACTCAGTCAATGGCCCACACACCTCTTTTGGAAGTAACCCCCTAATAGAAAGTGGAAGTATTCGTTGAAAAAATACATGATGGTCATGACACTTTAAACCATGAATCTTCTTCTCACCAACATTCACACATCTTGATATATTTGACGAGAAACCATCCGGAACTCTTAGATTTGCCAAAAAATTACAAAATTTGATCTTAGCACTTGGAGGTAAGACATAGCACGCTGCAGGCAATATTATCTTATTTCCTTCAACAAGAGGATGAAGAGTTTCTCTGATACCCATGTCTACTAAATCATAACGGCTCTTAATTGTGTCTTTTGTCTTTCCAGCCATGTTCATCAAAGTTCCAAGCACATTATCTGAAACGTTACGTTCAATATGCATAACGTCAAGATTATGACGTAATTGAAGGGTTTTCCAATAAGGAAGTTGAAAGAAAATGCTCTTCTTTTTCCAATTGTAGACATTATCACAGACAGTGCGCTTTCTTTTTTGGCCTTTACCAAATATAACACCTTTAAAGAAACGTAATTGGTCTAATACTCCATCTCCTGTCAACATTTGAGGTGCAATCCGATCCTCAATTTCTCCATTGAATGATGCCATATTACGTCTCCAAGGATGATCAATTGGCAAGAAACGACGGTGGCCCATATAACATAGCTTGCTTCTGATTGAAAGATAGCTAGTGTCTTTATGGCAACATGGACAAGCTAGTTTTCCTTTAGTCACCCATCCAGATAAGTTACCATATGCTGGAAAATCATTAATGGTCCACATTACAGCAGCACGTAACTGGAAATTTTGTTGTGCATATGCATCATATGTATGAACCCCAACCTCCCAAAGCTCCAATAACTCTTTGATCAAAGGCTGTAAGTAGACATCGATGTCATTTTCTGGACATTTACGTCCTGGAATAAGAAGTGTCATCATGAAGTAAGGTTGCTTCATGCATAACCAAGGAGGTAAGTTATATGGAACTAGCACGACTGGCCAAATACTGTATGAAGTGCTCATGTTCCCATAAGGATTGAACCCATCACTTGCTAAACCAAGTCGTACGTTCCTTGGATCCTCTGAAAAAGACTTGTGTTGCTCATCAAATGATTTCCAAGCAATAGAATCTGCTGGATGTCTTAATATCCCATCATCAACACGCCCATGCTCATGCCATCTCATGTCCTTTGCAGTTTTTTTTGACATATATAACTTCTGCAATCTACCTTTAAGTGGAAAATAACGCAAAATCTTATGAGGAATTTTACGTTTACGATTCACTACCTTCCATCTAGATAAACCGCAAATTGGACAACACTGTGCATCTTTATGTTCTTCCCAAAACAGTACACAATCATTCTTACAAGCATCAATTTTTTCATAATCAAGACATAAATCTCGAATGATGGCCCGTGCCTCATAATATGAATTCGGAACCAAAGCATTACTAGGTAGAATCTCTTTGCAAAAGTCTAACACAGCATCTGCTGCATTGCAAGTCAAATTGTGAAGAGTCTTAAGGTTTAGGAATTTCACAATAAAAGATAATTTTGAGACTTTAGAGCTCGGGTAAAGTTCCACAGTAGCATCTTTTAGTAGCTTATAAAACTTGCTAGCCTCATCATTCGGGGTTTCACCAAACATTTCTTCATGAGTTTGAGAAGTATTCACATTTTCAAATGCATATGCATCATGAACTAGCCCAATTAAATCATCAACATCATCCATTTGTACTTCCTCATTCAAATTCTCATCACAATTAAAATTGGAAGCTTTTGTTGAGGCATTTAACTTTTCTCCATGAAGAATCCATGTCATATAATTTTTATTGAATCCATTTCTCAATAAGTGCAGCCTTACTTCAGTTGTAGATTTGAATGCAGTGTTCCTACATTTATTACAAGGACACCTAATTCTTTCATTATCTCCCCCCTGACGAGATACAAAACCAATAAATGCATCAATCCCTTCTCTATACTCAATACTGACTCTATTATCACTTTTTATCCATTCCTTGTTCAACATTGTTCCTCTGTAGTTAAACAATATCAAAAACAAAACATCTATAATTAAATAACAAACTTGAGGGAGCTACATAAACTTATATCGTAATATATTAAAATATTGATACAATACAGTATATCAAGTCTAAAATGTTAAAAAAACGAAGCAACATCTAATAATCAATCAAAAGATTCTCTGTCAACAAGACCATTATTATAGAAGAATGAGGAAGCTAGCCATATCTGAAGTGTGATTTCGTTATGAAAAATTAACATTGATAAGCTATAATTCCACTACCAGTTAGAAAGTATATGAGGCACAAAATTCCATGAAACATGTAATCTATCTAACAATTTCCAGTCACCATTCTTCAGGAAAAAAAAACCACCCAAAAGGCATATTCCGTAATTTGACAAAAAATTTAGCAAAGATTCACAAATGGAGATGAACCAGAGTTCAATCAATAAATCTTAATTTGCTTCCAGCATACATACCAGTAAGCCCTTCATAAAGAAATATATAATAAAAATTAAAAACTAAATCCCAGTATATTAAGCCCTAACATTCAATCAAATGTAACCAAGGAGGTAATCATGTCAAAGCATAAGCAGAACATAGAGCAACAAGAGAGAGAGGATAATGAAGAAGAGGGGATTGCACACCTTAGGGAGAGGATTGCTCCACTTTGTTAGGCGGGAGAGGCACTGAGATACGACGACTTATTTGGGTGGAGAACGGTTTCCACTTGAGCCTTGAGTGATTTTGATATAGGCGCGATTTCGTTACGGGAGATTTCTTTTCTTCAATGGCAGTCGATGTGGTACAATATCAGGCATCCCTACAAGTATCTCAAAAGAAAGAAATTGATCTCATTCCATGAGTTTGTTTCTATGAAAGCTTGCAAGAAACTAACTTCAAAACATCCAGCATTTTCAGGCAACTTCATGTTACAATCTCCAGTAAAAAGTTATGCTACTTTTAAATTCCTGTAACATTCTTAGTTACCAATTCATCTCTCTATCAGCTAGCTAATGTACCCAAACATGTAAGAAAGTTCCTTTCAAGCAATGATAAAAATAATATAATACACCCATTACAAGTTTACAACTAGAAAAAAAAATCCAAAAAACATGAACATTAAAAATATCCTAGATGGGTAATTCCAGAAAATTAGTGAAGGTGTGGCATTTTCGATCATTCTCGGAAATCTCAATTAAACAATCTGGTTCTTCAATAATATATGGAACTGAACATTTCAATTGAACAAGAAATGGGTAAAGAGATACTATTTTTACCATCACAAAAGTAAGCCATTTCATCAACTCGAGTAAAAAAAGTTTAAGCATTTTCACAACAAATAACATGAATTTTTTATTTCGGTAGTTGGAACAGCAGCTATACAATTTAAGTTCAACAGGAACTCCAGGGATTGATTCACCTTCTCAAAACAGAGAAACCTTAACATCTCCTCATACAATCTAGTTTTCTCAAATAGTTGTGTTTAAAGTCTGTAGATAGACCATCTTTGTACAAATACAACACAGACCCAATGACCTGAAATGCCTGACTCACTCCTAAAGAAATATAAATCATCCTAGCAGAACTCTTAAAAAAGAACTGCCAACTCTTTAAACATACCTTCAAGAAAGTTTCTGCGAGCATAAATACTGTGGATGATAGGATATCATATCAATAATTCCTTCGTAATAATGTGGATGATAGGATATCATATCAGTAAAGTAGCCTATTCAAACTATTAGTCCATCATCTACGACATAACTACACAAACTATAACTGTACAAGCCATTGAAAGTAAAATTTCAATATTTCATTCCTACCATGAATAGGATACACTAATGATTGTTCCAGTATAGAGCAACAGATGACAAGGAAGCAAAAAATTGGTCTACACAGGAAAGCTATAAACTAATAATCATTTGCAAATAGAAAATAAATCCACACAATTCCAACGTTCGTAGGTGATACATGATTCCAGAAACTATTCAGATTCAGACTGAAAGAAAACTAAACACCAACAACACGGCATGGAATACATGATTCCAGAAATTAATATGTGAGATTGGGAGTCTCAAGAGAAGGAAGAATTACCATGGTTGAGAGCTCTGTTGCGCCATGAACGAAGACTTAGAAGATGAACGATGGGCGTCTTTCAATGTTAAGCGCGCACAACAAGACTTCGATGTTGGCTCCCTCACTCTATCTGACGAAGGAAGGTGTTTTTGAGGAGTCAGTCTCTCGATCAATTAGGTTACAATACTCTTTTATATTATTTTAATATAATTTTCTAAGTAATTAAATATTTTGTTACAAGAAATTTCATTTTAACCTTGTCACTAATACTTTAATGTGACGACAAAATTTTCATGGTAAGTAAAGGGCAATAAATTGGCGCTTTTATTTCGCGCTATAAATTTCGGCAAATTTTTTGCTAAGAACTTTAGTTACAATAATTTTAATTAGTCACAAAAAATATACCATTAGTGACAAGTTTTCTTGTTGTCACATAGAATCTATCTTTGACTTTTGTCAAATATTTATTTTTTATTTCGATTACAACATTTAGTGACGATTAAGAAAAATGGAGTCACTGAATGGTTTTCTCTAGTGACGACAAAATATTATCGTCACTAAATAAAATTATGAGCGACAACAAAAAACATTTGTCACAAAAACATCCCTTTTGGTGACAATTGTTTTGCTTGTCAGACAGAGCTTGTCACGGAAACCCAAATTTCTTGTAGTGTATTCTATTGAGAACTCCGTCCGGCCGGAGCGGTTATCGGTGCCAGTGCAAGGAAGGATATGAAGGAGATGGGTATCCCGGCAGCACCGGCTGCCGGATTAAAGGTTAGTCATATTATCATTTGGAATGATTATAAGAAACAAGATCTTTTTGGCAATTGAAACAAACAAGTATTATTAACCATATATTTGATACCATGATTAAGATCCTGTTTCAATGATAAAATTAACCAAAAAAATACTAATGTCAATATGGTATTATAAGAGCTAGTTTATGATTAGTTGGTCCAAGAATAGTGAAGTAAAATGGTTCCAAGGAAAGCTAAGTCAAAGGGAGTATTTCATGTGGTCTATGGCATTGATATTAAATTTCACTACTGTGAGTATGCTAATGTAGTTGGAAGTCATTTCAAGACTTTCTTGTTGTAGCTAGCCAATAAAACTGTTGATCATCATGTGGTGGGGCTTCATTTTTTTACTATTGCTTTGCAGCATAATTTAACAACAGAACATCTGTTGGGTGGGGCACTATCTTCTAGTTAGGGTTTGGGGGAACCGGTACATGTTTTACCGGTCACTAATTACCGGTAAAACATGTACCGTACCCTCAACCCTCTAATTAGCTGTTCTGCATATGGTATTTTGAAGTCATTAGACCAAAAACGACATTCTCATCTCCTCCGGTTTCCTTGCAAATGATACAACACTTGGATTATATTTTCTTGTGAGTTTCTCTCTTCTTTCTTTGTTTCATCGCCACAATGAATCACACTTATTAATTCTATTTCACCATCGTCTTTTTCTTCACCACAATCAATCACACTTACTATTTCTATTCTTTCTTTGTTTCACCATCTAATGTTATGGATTAATATTTCCTCTTCTGGCTCAGCTTTACAAACACCCCAATTCCACACTCAAAGACCAAATCACCATAACTCTACCACATTCATTCCAATAATTCCACAAATAACCAATCATCAATACACATAATTAATGACTATGCAATAAGTTTAAGCAACGGGAAATCATGCATTGGATGTTCAAGACGTCCATACAAGTATGTTAAATTGGATTCCTAGATTCACGATGCATGCTTAGCACACAACATACCAAGTATTATGAATGAATATTCCCCCTTAGGCCTTAGCCTAGTCGTTGAACTAGATTCACACTCCGAATAAAGAAAACACAACAATAGCATGCTCATTTGAATATATCAAACACATAACTATCACAAAATTGTAAGAGAGAAATCGATGCTACGATTCTATACGTATACCTTGAGCAATTGAAAGTGACATCCAGCCTTTGGGACTAGAGACTAGGAAACAAACTAGTCACTCATGATATTGATGATAAACATCGAACTTTGTTGATTAATGAGTTTACACCAAAATCAAGAGAAAACACAACGAAAATCTATAGAGAAGTTGAGAGAAAACTTAAACTAGAAAGAGGCTACAATGAATAGTGATAGGAGAAACACCTCGAATTAAGGTTTTTCTCTTTTTCCTACACCTAATATTACATATTTACCCTTGCAAAATCATCTCCCATTGGATACATCTGAAATTTTGCTGAAAAACCCTTCAAAAATTATGTTCTTGGATTGCAGCTATCGAGCAGCTGTCCAGACACCTTAAGCATCTTTTCAGACAAATGTCCCTCTGACTAAATCGCGCTTTCTCTGAGTTGACCATCTGTTAGGACACCTGGTGATGGTGTCCAGACATATATGCCTCTGACTGAATCATTTTCCCTCTAAGTCGACCAGCTATCCGAACGGCTACTGAGGTGTCCAAACACTTCTACTTCTGGCTTGGGTTTTGTGCTGCAGCTACAGGATATTTGACCTTTTTGCCCTCATATAATTGTCGGCATTTCTTCAGCTCCAAAAAGTCTCCAACTTACCCAATTTAACCTTGTTTTCTACGAAACCAACAAGAAACACTCATAAAGGTAAAACTAATTAAAATAAGCATAAGTACACTAAGTGTTTAACAACCAAATTAAAAGCCATTAGAACCTCAATTTAGAGGTCCAATCATTTTCATGTCAGTGACTCAAATTTCGTTATTATAGATTCCGCAAGAGAGTTTCCATCAAGAAGCTGTATATGAGGTAAATCAACCAGCAACCAAACTAATACTGGACAATTTCTTCAAAAATTTTGGACCATTTGCTAGCGTTTCTTCTTTTATTATGAGAAAGACTGGTAATTGCATGACCATTATGCATCATGAGGCATTTTCATTTTTAATTTTTCTGTAGGTTGCCTTCTCAAAGGCTACAAAGTCTTCCTTTGAATGCTATTCTTCACCTTTCTCGTCTCCAAATAGATCTTCCATTGCTTCAAAGTACGAGGAATTTTTTTTATAAGTGAACTATGAAGGCTTGTTCAATTTTTTTTTGTGAATCGCATCTCAACATTCTTGTCAAGCTAAATAATGAAACAATGTAGCTGGCTTGTACATGCCATAACAGACATTTTCTTGTCTTAACCATTAAAATGTGATTTGTGATTATATGATTAGGTCAGGGATATGATTTCTTTTCCAACTCTTTTTCTTGATATCTTGGATGCTCTAGTAATGGCTCATTTTTTTAATCGATTTTGTCATAGATGGATCGAAACGGAAGCTGAAGCTTCGTATAGGTAAGTCATACACTCATGCTCCATAAAGTTTGATTTTCTTTCCTTTCTCCAATTCAATAAGAATCAGGATTGCATAAAATTCTTAATCTTCTTTATACAGGAATTGGTGCCACTTTTTTAGGCAGCATAGGCATTATAAGCACCGTGATACTAATTTGCAGCATTGTTTTCTGCATTAAACGAAAGATGCTATCAAATAAAGATGATCAAGAACTCGAGGCAATTATTAACGATTTTGGTCCTTTACCTCTGAAAAGATATAGTTTCTCATATATAAAGAAGATCACCTGCTCTTTGAAAGACAGACTAGGAGAGGGGGGTTATGGGTGTGTCTACAAAGGAAAACTACTCGACGGTTGTCTTGTTGCAGTTAAGGTTTTGAACAATACAAAAGGGAATGGACAAGATTTTATGAATGAGGTTTTGAGCATTAGCAGAACTTCCCATGTCAACATCGTCACTCTTTTGGGATTCTGTTTAGAAGGAAGCAAGAGAGCCCTCATATACGAATTTGTGTCCAATGGGTCTCTCGAAAAGTTTATATATAACAAGAGTAACACAAATACCAATCACCATTTCTTGGGATGGGAAAGTATGTACCGAATTGCAGTCGAGATTGCTCAAGGGCTCGAGTACTTGCACCGAGGTTGCAAGACCAGGATTCTGCATTTTGACATAAAGCCTCACAACATTCTTTTAGACGAAGACTTTTGTCCGAAGATCTCTGATTTCGGGTTAGCAAAACTTTGCATTAAGAAAGAAAGTATTGTGTCAATCCTTGAGGCTAGAGGCACCATCGGGTATATTGCTCCAGAACTGTTTAGTAGAAATTTTGGAGGAGTTTCACATAAGTCTGATGTTTATAGCTATGGAATGATGATCCTTGAGATGGTTGGAGCGAGAAACAACACAAACATCAAAGGAGAAAATAGCAGTGAGACATATTTTCCACATTGGATCTATAAACGACTTGAGGAAGAAAATTATTTCAGATTGAATGATTGTGCCATGACTGAATTGGAAAATGAAGCTGCAAGGAAGATGGTCTTGGTGGGTCTGTGGTGCATACAAACCGATCCTTCACAGAGGCCTAATATCAGTGAGGTCTTAGATATGTTGAAGGGAAGCATTGACAAGTTCCAAATCCCACCACGACCTTTCGTAGCTTCTCCTGCAAGATCGCTGCTATTAGAGTCTTGTAGCTCGTCAATTTTGTGACAACAAATGTGTACACCTTGTAGAAAAACGAACTCCATATTGTCATGATCAAGCGTGTAGCATTTATCCTTCTTTTTTTTTTTTGTAATGCATGAGGTTATGTCTAATAATTTTTTGAGGAAGGGATAATTAAGCATGTAAACTTTCTTAGCACCTTGTAGTCATTAGTTTTGTAATCGAAACCAAGTTTGTTTGGCGAACATAGCGTCTTCTACACAAGGTTGGTGCTCGGAACTGTGTTTTTTTGGGAGACCTTCACAAAAATATGAATATACTCTTGCGATAAGAGAACTTGGAGCCTCTTGAGAATCCATCAAATCTACTTCAACAACTCCATCAACGCCATCAACTCCATCAAAACTAATTTGTTTAGGTCCATGTCATAAAAAATTTAGAATGTCAGGTAGAATTGGAAGAATTCGTCGTAAGAAATTTAGAATGACAGCCGTGCACGGACCTTTATTACATTGTTTCAACCTTTATTAGACTCTTATTATTTTCATATATATCTAGTTGGCATGATTATAGATATTTATGGATAAATAGTTGTATGGAATTTAAATATTTTCGATTATTAATTATTTGGATTCTGGAGAATAATTTACAAAAAATATGGGGGCAACATTGAAGCATAACTCCTTGTCCACACCTCAATTTGAAGTCCAAGTCAACGAAAGGAAAGGTATACCACAGCCTATCTCTTCGGGTCAGCACCCCACTCAACTATGCACACGCAACAGACCTACTAGTTCCCCTCATCCGTCCTCCAAACGACGTCATTTGCTGCTTCTTCCGATGCCACCTTCCCGAATTGGTGGTAGATGTTCTAGATTTACAAATTAGTTGATGTGCAAATTATATTCATATAATTGTACATCCATTTACATGAAATCTTGCATTGTTTAGAGTCATTTTGGAATTAATTCTGCCTAAAGAGTGTTCAATTGTGTAATTCAGGTGCAAAGGCGAATATGAAAAAAATGAGCAAATTGGAGAGAAAAAAAGCCAAGAAGTGGAGACAGAGAGAAAATCTGATATATCGGTCTGATGGTCCGATCGATCGGACGTCAAGGAAGCTGAATCAGACAGAGGAGAATTCCGATTGATCGGACCTCTGTCCGATGGATCGGTCAGATTCGCGAGACAATTCTGAAGTTTTATAAATGGCACGAACTTGCCCCAAACCAAATGGGTCCCGTTCAAAACGGCACAGACTTATTAGAAGAAACGACTGGATGGTTGTTAGGGGTATAAAAGCTTAGAATTTTAGGGTTTTAGGAACTTTTCACTTTTGGGAGCAAAACAAAGGGTTTTGGGAACTTCCCTACAGGAGCCATTGGCGCAAGCGCAAGGGGGTTAAGGGGTTTTTCCTTCTTTTATTCTTTGATCTTGTATTTAATGTTTGCTATTTTGGATCTTGTGCTGTATTCCTTAGTTATGAGGAACTAATCCGCTAACTAAGGGTACTAATGGAACCCTTCTTTGAAGATTAAATGAAATTGGTTTATTGTTCTTGAATCTCTTTTTATGTTGTTGATTTTCTGTGAATATGCTTATTGCTTTCAAATGCTTGATCACCATTTGAATGATTTCTAGTCTAGGTTGAGACCGGAAGGATTAAACCTAGGGTGCAAGAATCTATAGAAAACATAGGTTGTATGAACCATAGGAATATAGGTTCATGACTATGCAATCAGTAATTGATTTCCATTATGCTTAAGGGATTTTTGATATGAAACCGAATGTTAGGAATAATAGGGATTCTATTGAAAATACTTTCAGTGTATCTAGGAATAGAACATTGGATAGTTCGGGAAATCGATTGTCAACAACTAAATTGAGAAGTGAGAATTAATGAACCAATGGAGTTTAGTCGGATAAGAAGTGGTAACATTAGGAGCCTTAATGTTTACTTTGCTTGAAAACAAAATTTATGGTTTGTTGCTTTGTTAATCACTCAATTTGTCATTTATTTAGTACCCTTTTAAATTACTTGTTTAACATTAGGTAAAACCAAATCAACAATTCGCTTGTCATTTTAGTGTGCTAATTGCTCATATTGTCATTGAGTTGAAATTGCCAAAACATCCTTGTGGGACGATACTCTATTCACTCTTTATTACTTGTGCGATTTTGTCCACTTGCGAATAATTCACATCATTAGTCTAGCCTTGAAGGTGAGGCAATTAGAACTCTGTAATGTTTCTTCTTTAATTATGAGAAAGACTGGTAATGATAGCACCTTTTGCAGATCCTAAAATCTGCAATCAATTTGTTATTGTCGATCGAGGTCTATGACAACCCTGCAAGATCAAAGGTTGACCGTCAAATTTGGACACCGGTGTGGTGTCGGCCGAACAAGCTCCAACGATCAGTCAACGGTGGGAGATATTTAAATGAGAGAAGTGAAAGGCTTTTTGAGATAGAGAGAGAGATAGCAGGTAATTGAGAGAGTAAATGAGGAGGACCCCTCCTCTATTTATTGTGTTCCCAATCACATGGTCAGCACGTGTCTACCGTACGGACGAGCTTCTTTGTTGGACCGTGATTGGGCCTGTGGCCCAATCTGATACTTGCAGGATAACATGGCCCTTGAGATGCCTTTACACCCAATCCAGATATGGGCTTAGGGCTTTGTTAGGATTTGGATCAGATAGGCCACCGGATGCATATCTGGGTCGATCTAACCCGGGCCTACCCTGGACATCTGACCATGTGTTCATATATTTTGGGCCGACGGTTTTTGGCCCATACCTTTCAAACCTAATCAAGAAAGGATCAAGATCTGTAGCAAAGCTCGCTATGGAAGACAGAGAGAGAAGAGAAGAGTAGAGAAGAAGGACGAAATTCTCAATACTTTCGTAACTGCTTTTGTAGAATTCGTAACAAACTATCAATTTATATATATATATATAACTGAGATCCACAAGGCTTCTCCTCAATTCTTGGTGCCACGTGGACACCTCCACAAAAAAGCTTACACATTTGATAGGTATGATAATACCTATTATTTTTGGTAGAAATATCCCCTCTTAAGCTTTCTTTTGATAAATAATGAGTGTATTTATGTGTTGATTTGTATTTTGATAGGTTGATTGCGGTTTGGATGAAAAGCGACGGAAAAAGGGCTGAATTGAAGAAAATGTCCACCGACCTTCGTGTGTTCAAATAGTCATAACTTTCTGTCACATTATTGGAATTGAGCGCAACAAAAGGCATTGGAAACTAGACATCTCAAGCTTTCCGTAGAACCTAAAATCATGCAAATCGGAGGTCATATGGAGAAGTTATGGTCATTTGAATAATATGCCTAGGGGTAACGCGCCTAGGCGCGCGCCTAGGCGCACAAATTGTGCACGCCCAGGATCACTCCTGCACGCCCAGTCCAGAGAGTTGGACTTGAATTTTAAGTTGTGCACGCCTAGGATTGCGCCTAGGCGTGCGCCTAGGCGTGAAAACAACGCGCCTAGGCGTGAAAAGCAATTTTCTGGGGTGTTTTAAGTCGCGATTTGTCCGAGCTGCGGGAGTTTTTGAGACCAAAAACAGATTTCTGGAGAGCGAAAACAGAGGGGGAAGGTGATTCTTGGAGCTAGGAGGAGAGATTCTTCAACTCCACTTGGATCTACTCAACTCATTGGGTTTATTCATGCATTTCTCATCTATTCTCTTGTGTTTTTCTCTCATTATGTGTAACTAAACCTCTTGTGCCAAGGCTAGGATGAAGCCTTGGGTTTGATGACTTTGTTTATGACTTGATTTACATACATATGAGTTGATTTGGGTATAAATCTTGTGTTTCTATGTTTGATTGCAATTTCTTCATGCTTGTGGTGTTTGGCCAACACTTTAGGTTTTTGGATGAAATTGTTTGGAGAATTTGCTTAGACAATAATATGTCAAGTAGATTATGCTTCTTGAAACACTTGATTATGAACGTGTCTCCCTTTAATTAGGTGACAATTTGTATGAATCCTAATCTCCATAGAACTCCATGAATTCCTATATATGTTTAGACCAATAAGATGGCTAGAATGTATTTAGGAATATCCGACCTAGACCAATAAGATGGCTAGTAATCATTTTAGGGAGATTTGGCTTAGGTGCGCTAAAACCGACTTAGGTACGGATTCGTTATGCCCGAATTAGCAAATGTGTGTGTGAATTTGTGTCATTGCAAGTTATTTCCCAAGGGGGATTCCAAAGCCTTGGTGTTTATCTCATTTGCATTAGTTACATCCTTATTCAAAGAAAATACCAAAAATACTTTACTATTTGCTTGTTTTAGTTTAATTACCAAACCAAACAATCTTGAGTTGAATTTTACTTTTGATTGCATTGTCCATATATACATGCAAATATACATTTGGATTAAACATAACACCGTCCCTGTGGATTCGACCCTTGCTTATCATTGTGCTGTAGTCGCCGACTAGTACACTTGCTAGTAAGGTTAATTTAGACCCAACAACATTCTAATTAAACTTGATAAAAAGGAATGATTGACAACTTGAGGATCCACAAGGCTTCTCCTCAATTCTTGGTGCCACGTGGACGCCTCCACAAAAAAACTTACACATTCTAATTAAACTTGATAAAAAGGAATGATTGACAACTTGAGTGATGAGAATTAATTTAAAAAAACAAAATGTAACGGACAAAAGAAAAAATTAAAATATATTGAAAAACTTTAAGACCCATAATGGGGATTTAATGTTTCATGAAAGTGGTTTGATGTTGTTTCAGTTTTACTAAGGTCATGTATTGTTAATTATGAGAGTCTTTTGATATTACTCAATTAATGAAATTCCTTTGTAGTATTTAGTTTGAAAACATTTTGTATGTTTTTGGCATTAATTATCATCATTTTGTGGGGATTTTTGTGTGTTTTTATCATTATTTTTGTGTGTTTTTATCATTTTGTGTGTTTTTGATGTATTTTGTATTTTTTGTAGTATTTAATTGATGTATTGTGTATGTTTAGAGTTTGGTAAGGTTTAGTAATCTGTTTAGATTGCAACATACACAACATGAGAGGTTTTTCTCACGCTATATCAGTATATTGTTCTAATGTGTAAGTAAATTCAGCCCATTTGGTATTGGAACATGTAAGTGGTGACAGGAAAACATAGTAGAATTCAATGAGTTGTTGAAGGTCAAAATGATTATAGATATAAATCTACCAGTTATACATAACATTTCAAAAATATAAATTCAAAAATCTTATTCTAAAAATATTAAGAATCTTATTCTAAAAATATAATTTCAAAAATATTACTTATGCTACATTGTACTTCTCGATATTGAATGTCACTTTGTAGAGAATGTTGTACTAACCATACAATATTGTCTCATAAACATGTTTTGGTGACCTATAACACTTTGTAGATACTAACGACGCAAATAAGAATTGATAAACTCTTAACATGCTTATTTCTTATGAATCAAATTTCTTACACCCTATTAGAAAAAAAAATTTCTTAGCAAACTAAAAAAAAAGTATTGTACATATTTTATCTTCATCTCACAATCATCTCTATTTTCTACAATTAAAACTCTACTCTACTGCTCTTCATGTTAACAAAGTACTGAGAAATTCTCACACATCTCTATTTTCCAATCAAAATATGTACCGCGCGAAGCGCGGGCATGCAACTAGTTTATTAGAATAATGAACCACTCCTAACCTGACAACTAGCAGAATTAACAACATAAATTATGACAGATATTTAACAGAGTTAAATGACAACTCAGCTTTCTAACAGTTAGTTAACAGAAGTATAACTAACTAATCATCTACCATTTTCAGAATCAGCAAGCTTGATTCCTATCATTTACTCCCTCCTCCAAAAACAACCTTTTCCACAGGTGAGATGAACTTGATTGCCACCTTTGTAATATTTAAGAAATGTAGGATACTTGGCAATGAATTCATGATAATCCTCCCATGTAGCTTCCTCTTCATTTTGACCCTCCTATTGAATTAATATTTGAGTTCCAACAACATGTCCTTTCTTGTATACTCTTCTTTGCAGAACTATCATAGGGATTTATTGCACCAACCCACAATCTGTCACTTATGGAACACTACAAGAAAATGGATCAACTGCGGTTGTTTTTCGCAGAGGTTTTTTAAAAACCGCCGGTATTGTTAGTATACACCGTGGTTTTTAAAAACGCTGGAATATCTAGTAAGAAAAATGCAAGTATTAACTACCTATTCCCACGCTTATTGCGAACGCAAGTACATATTTAATTTCAGCGGCAGTTTCTTAAGTTATTACCGCGTTTTTAAACGCCAATGTCGGTTTTAACTAGAACGACACCGTTTTATATTGGCGGTCTTACATTTACGAGAAGAAAATTTCACGCGATTGAAAATATAAAACGAAAAATCTAAACTTTTCACAGGTCTCAAAGTTCTCAAACCTAGATCCATTCTCTCAAACCCTCCTCTCAAATCTTTTTGAATCACGGCATGAGCTTGTATTCTTCGGATCTGTAGGTAAATTTCTAATGATCCTTTTGTATTCTATTTCTCTGTTTATTGGTCGTATACTGATTACGAGTCTCATTCGAAATGGATTATTAGAGATTGGGGAAGAAGCCATCTCATTTAAACTCGTAAACTCTTACGAATTTCAACCGGTAAGCTATTTTGCCTCTCTACTCGAAGTTAGTTTTAATATTTTCATATGGACATTGAAATTGACTCTGGTATCTTTGAGTGCCTTGATATTGGTTTGGACATTGAAATTGATTATTCAAATATCTAATTGTGTCGGTATGTATTGGGGAATTGATGTTTGTGTCTAGTGGATGGTGTCTCTCTTATAGGGCATTTGCGATTCTGTAAGTGTTCTGTTTTTTCTCTATATTTGTTCTGAGAGATTGTACATGTGTTCTTGTTAATCTCTACATATGTTCAGTTTAATCTCTACATGTGTTCTGGTTAATCTCTACATGTGTGATAGCCTTGGTTTTGTCTTCTGGTTAATCTCTACATGCGTTCAGTTTTTGTGAAATTATTTGATTAGTATTCTGAGTTCTTTTTGAGTGTTGGGCTGTTGTAAAGTGTAAACTTATTGGTACATAACTTGCACTTACATTAATGAATGTTGTGGTATACCTCGTTATGTAGCAATGTCTTAATGGTTAATCTCTACATGTGCTCAATTTTTGTGGAATTATTTGATTAATATTCTAAGTTCCTTTTGAGTGTTGAGTTGCTGTAAAATGTAAACTTATTGTACTTACATTAATGGATAGTTTCAAGACTGGTATCTTTTTTTTTTGTTCAGGAAAACTCCCTTTTTACTCTTGAATTCTTCTCTTTACTGATTGAACATTATAGCCATTGAATTCTACTGTGAAGCTCAAATAGTACTTATCTTTTGATGTACCAGCTTAACATTTTCAATTTTTTTACTAATGCATAATGCTGGAACTTTGATCTGATATATATATATATATATTGACTACAGAGATATTTCTATGGACAAGAGTTGGATTAGTAAGCACAGGCTTAGTGTTGAATATTTGAATGGGATAAACATATTAATTGAATTTGCATTCGAAAATTCAAGTAATAGTGTCGGAAGGGTTTTATGTCCTTGTGTTAATTGCATGAATGCATTTTGGGTTGATCGTCAAGTCATTGAAGACCATTTAGTATGTAATGGTTTCAATCCTCGCTACACGTACTGGGATTGCCATGGGGAAATCATGGTAGCATGTCCAACCCCATCTAATGCTATTGATACCCCTACTCCAGTTATGGATTATGATGGAATTGAAAATTTTGTTTACGAAACACTTGGTATGCATAATCAAAATGACTATATCATTGGTAATAGAGAGGATCACAACCAGGCGAGGGAAAGGGGCAATACAAGTAGGAATTCAGTGAATGAAAAATTTCATGATCTTATGAGTGATGCATATAGGGAGGTTTATCCGGGATGCGAAAAGTATAGTAAGCTATCGTTTACTCTATATTTCTATCATATAAAGACTCTTTGTCGAATGACTAATAAGGCAGTGACCATGATGCTTGAGTTCTTGCAAGATTTACTGCCTAAGGGTTCAATTATTCCTCGTAATGCTTATGAGATGTTACAAATTGTCAAAAAATTAGGAGTTCGCTATGAGAAGATTGGTGCTTGTCGTAACCATTGTATGTTGTTTTGGAAAGCAGACTTAGATAAAGAATTTTATACTATCTGTGGCACTTTAGATGGAAAACAAATGACTCTGAATCTTTGGGACAAGGTGTCTCGACATTTAAGTATGCAAAACATAAGAGAAAAATAGCTGCAAAGATATTACATTGGTTTCCATCAAAAGAAAGGCTTCAAAAATTGTATATGTCTTCAAAGACTGCTTAATCAATGAGATGGCACGAGGATGAGCGTAAGAATGATGGTATTCTACGTCATCCTGTAGATTCTGAAGCGTGGATTGAATTTGATAAAAAATATCTCGACTTTGTAGCTGATCCACAGAATATTAGACTTGAGTATTCTCCTTCTAAGGATAAAACATATTGTTTTCTGTGTTTCATCATTGAGACTAAGAGTAGCTCTGCTCTAGTTAATGAAGGGTTCAACAATTGGAAGAGTTAATAATGATGAAAAATGTGTATTTCTTGTTCATGTTGGGAGTGTATCTTCATTACATAACAATTGTGTGAGATGTGTCCAAGATTTAATGAAATTAACCCAACATATTTACTAGGTAACAAATGCACAATCAAAGGAAGATGACATAAAGAATAAGTTGCACCTACAGACAACAATTCAGAGTATTTGTTGGCTTGCATTTTAGCGATGTACTTTTAGAGGTCATGATGAATCCCCTCATTCTTTAAATTGATGAAATTTTATTGAAATCCTATAGATGATGACTGCCTTAAATGAGGACATTGCAAAGGTTGCCAAATATACAAGTCTACAAATACAAAAGGAAATCTTGAACATTCTTGTTAACAAAATGAGAACGATAATTTGAGAGAAAATTGGGGATGCAAGTTTTTGTATTCTTGTTGATGAAGTGCAAGATGAATCAAAAAGAGAGCAAATGAAAATTGTGTTAAGATTTATCAATTGCAATGACATTCTAATTGGGTGCTTTCTTGATATTGTTGGTGTTGGTGATAGTGATACTGCAGCAGTTACTCTAAAAAAGAAAATTTAAAATATTCTTACAATATACAATGTCCATGTTATTGATTTAAATAGTTTCTTGTCTTATGGCATCACTTTGAGCTTTCCAATATTCTTACAAGGTACAATCTCCATGTTCACATGATACATGATCAAGGGTATGACGGTGCTAGTAATATGTGGGGTGCCCGGAATGGACTTGGAGATGCCTTGCATTTGACAATTGTTTTCACATTTGACTTTCGATGTTCATCTTGTGGATTCTTCTCCCAAATGCATTAGTGAGTTAGCTAGTGGAGAAAGATAGTCTGGTAGATGAGCTAATCAAATGAGTTCACTACAACGAGGTAAAGCTACTCATTGGAGCTCTCAATATGACTCTGTTAGGAGCTTGATAGAAATGTATGGTGCTTCATGCAAAGTTCTTGAAAATCTCAGTAAGGATGGGGCATTTGGCTCCATACGTGAGGAAGTTAGTGGAGTTTACGCAACAATTACTACCTTTTAGTTCATATTTTTCTTGCATTTGATTGATAAAATCATGGTAACCACAAATCTACTTTGCCAAGTTTTACAACATAAATCTTTGGACATCTTGAATGCTTTGATATTGGGTTCAACAACAAAAGATCTCCTTTCAAAATTAAGACAAGACAATTGGGATAGATATTTTGAGAGACCAAATTATTTTGTACCCAACATGACATTGATATTTCTGATATGGGTGATCATTATAGAGTGCATCGCTATTCTCAACGACAAGATCCTATTACAATTGAACACCATTATCACTTTGATGTCTTCAATGATGTATTGACTTTCAATTGATGGAGTTAAATAGTAGATTCAACAAGAAATCAATAGAAAACTCTTAGCTTTGCTTTGGATCCAAATGATTTCTTCAAAGCATTTAACATTGAAGACATATGCAATCTAGCAAATAAATTTTATCCTCAAGATTTCGGTTTACAAGAAATTAATGCTTTGAAATGTGAGTAGGAACATTATCAGTATGATGTAATACTTGAGTCTAAGTTTCAAACAATTGTAAACTTTTCAAATTATGTTGGAAATTGGTTACAACAAGAAAGTCAAAGAACTATTATCTGATTGAGAGATTGATTCGTCTAGTGTTAACTCTTCTTGTTTCGACAGCGACTAAAGAACGAGCATTTTTAGTTATGAAACATGATAACAACACCACAGACTCAATATCTTCAAATCTTTACTGCTTACTTAAGCAATGACTCTGATCACTTATCTTTTTAATTTGCATGACTTCGACTAACTAATTTTATATTCGTCTTTTACTTTTCAAAGCCTCCATGGTTATGTCTTTGATTTAGCTTGTAAAGCATGCTCAAATACATTCCAGGATGTATTGCTTTTCAATGAAATTCCTTATACATTCCAATAATGTGTTGTTTTTTATTTCATTCCAATAGAAATCCTTTCATTTTGGTTATAGTTTTCTATCTCTTCTTTTTTTTTTTCACAGAATGACACGACCACGAGTTTTAAGTTCTTTTCTCGAAAGGCAACCTTGAGCTAGTAGTCTTGTATTCTCTATCTACACACAATCCATTTGTGAAGAAAAATATTTGGACAAACAGCAAGTCTTGACACACTTGAACATATATCATCCATAATCCCAACAGTCGGATTTTGTATATCTTCTGTTCAGCGTAGAAGACATCCAACAACGCATGGCTTCTTCTTATTTTTATAACACATGCTGACATCATCATATTCTTTTCTTTTTTTTTAAAAAAAAAACTTCAAAACGTTTTAGTTGGCTGTTTCAGATCTCCGCGTCGAGAAGATTTTTGCTGACATTTACTTATCTCCTTCTTCTCTAATCAAGATCGCGTTGCATCCTTTCTTTGTCTCGTGGGAATCCTTTCACATGTAGGCTTCAATCATTAAACTTCACTTCCAAGCCCAACACGACCATAACCTACTATTTTCTCTCTTTTTTAGTAAATTGGTTGAATTACAATGCTCTTTCGATCCAAACAAGACATTTTCCACAATTTTTTGACATGAAATATCTTGACAACCAAAATCAAAAGAATTTATGTAATTTTTAAGATTATTTCAATAAAACAAAAAACAAAAAAAAGTACCGATTGAGGTATAAATATACGTAAAATATAGTGGTATCAATTAGCTAGGGGCCGGGACTTGCTCACCAAAACCATTTTTGTTGAACGTCTTAACTATTTGATTTGCAACTTCAACATGCTCACCCACCATACTCAGCTTGAGGGGTGATAAAATTGAATCTGTAGCTTCGGTCGCGTCGCCTTCTTCTACCTTTGGTTGTTCTGTTTGTCTATTTTCCTATGGTCAAAATAGTCAAACTGTCTTATCTCCTTCTAATCTCATTATTAAACTTAATTGAGACAACTGTGTTTTCATATGCAATTTGAATTCCTTATATTATTCTCCCTGTCAATTCAAAAATTTGAACATTGAGCGTTTGAACAAAGACAATATAAGTCTCACTTTCTTTCCGTTGTAATCACAAGCAATCAATGAATCTTGATTTAAACTTTCTTCTTCTCCCACTTCTACTTCTTTCAACTGGAATTTACATCACCAGGACAGGAAAGTTACTTCATTTCTATTCTTATTTAAAGAGATAACTAGTGTAAGTAATAGCTGCCGAATTTCGAAATACTGTCTTATATGTTCATTTCTACATGTTCCGATATTTGTTGCATTATAAAATGTCGACTTTATATTAAAAATACTTTATTATAATTATGGGAATATGCTCTGATAGCATATATTATTATGTTTCAGGCAGGAAAAAAAAGCTGAAATGTTAATTGTGTGTGGTATGGGCTACTTATCAATTTCATGGTTGGAATCGAGTAACAACATTGATCACAACAACCACACGAGCCTGTCCAAACATGCCATATATATATTGTTGGGAATTTAATAATAATCCTTAGAATAAAAGAGAATTTGAAATAGAGAATACTAACACAATCACAACACAATAATTTACGTAGAAAACCTCCAAGATCGGAAGAAAATTTCATAACCTTCACTATAACACTACCTTCGCTATAACACTGTCTTCACTGACAGTCACAACTCTCTACATTGAGAATCTTCATACTCCACCATAAAGAGTATACCCACTCAGAATTCATCATTCCAAGATTTTCCTTTCGACACGTCGAAAAAAATCTACTAAAAAATTATGGCGCAACCCCAAGCTTGGCTTTCCTAGGAGTTCCTCAAACATCGACAAACCTTTTAACCACACACCATGCATCATCGCCAAGCCAATGCCCATGTGTAGACTTGTTGACCAGCTATCAGTAACACATCCTCTTTCATAGCAACTAGCGGCTTCAGAGGACATCACTTGCATCTTCTATCGAAAATGCATTGTTAGCATCACCGAAGCTACTTGCCGAATCAATTCCACCTTTTGTGAAAATCCCTTTTGAGGTGTCTAAATTTTTCACACCTCTAGCTTTTGCTTTATGGAACCCTTCTCTTTCTGTTTCTCGCTAGCAACCATTACTCTCACCAATCAAGTCTTTTCCCTTTCAAGAAAAGTTTTTCAATAACTTCAGAAAAATTATCTTCTATTTCCCATGAATCAAAATAGGCTTCATGTGCTCGTAGGAAGATGGAAGAGACCATATAAGCAGAAAAACTATATCCTCATCATCCATCCTCGCTCCAACAACCTACAATTCTGAGATGATCCCGTTGAGAACACTCAAGTGATCTACAATTGACGTTTCTTCACTTATACGCAGTGTGTGAAACTACTCTTTAGATACACTAGACTTAAAATACCAGTACAACACTTCAAGCTTTCCCAAAGTGCCTTGGCCGTAGATATTCCGTGCACATTTGCTAGAACATTCTATGCCAAAACATAAGTGAATTTCTCTAGACATCTCTAAATCAAGTTCCTCCCAATCTTCATCGCTCTTATTGGACTATCCTTTATTTTCTATTAAAACCGATATTGGTTTCCCCATCAAATCCTTGTGTAACTTAAATTGAATCAGCACATCCTTGACTTGCACTTGCCACAAGCAAAAATTGATTCTCCCATCAAACTTCTTGATGTCGATTATAACACCTGATATATCTACTCCAAGGAATCGACTCCGATACAAATTGTTGGGAAATATAATATGGATCCTCCTTCAAAAATATCAAGAACAAAAGAGAATTTAAAATAGAGAATAGCAATATAGTCACAACACAAGAATTTAAGTGAAAAACCTCCAAGACCAGAAGAAAAACTATGGGCTTTGTCAAAAGACAATCAAAGAAAATTCACTATCTAGAAAATTTATACAACCACACACTTAATTTTCTCTCACACCTTGAACCCAATTGAACCCAAGAGATTTACCACAAAGTTATCCCCTCTTTCTCTCTTAGTTGCGTCTCAAACTCATATAAATAAAATAATAAAAAATTAAGTTACAACCCTAGAAAATAAGTCTCCTATTTATAAAAATAAATTTCAGTTCTCGTCAGCTGTTCGGATACTCACTTAAGTCGTTCGGACAAACAAAAGGTTCCATACCTTTTTTCCAATGCATCTGTTTGTACACTCCTATCACCCGAGGGAGGAATAGTGGAAGAAGGAGTGGCACAAGTGCTCTCAACCCTAGTCTGAACAAATGTGGCGCATGTAGAGCTTGATCAATAGTAGCAGTCCACCAGGTGGCTAGTGCTCGAGAAGTTCCCCTATGACCACTACCAACACGAGCCTTTTTCCTTTGCCCAGCAGTAGATTTGGCCGCCCTTTTCTTCATTGGCTTTGGAGCAACATCCCTGTTCAACACCATGTATTCGTCCATGTCAGCCATATTTACATAAAATCATAAATAAGTCAAAATAAGAACGATCAGTATAATCGAATGAAGATAAACCGAAAAAAGGAAAATTGCACACCTTGACGCGACTCTAAAGAGAAGATTGCAGTAGAAAAGTCATCAGGATAAAACTTAAAGAGGTGTGACTCCAATCCCCCTGCACGAGCATTGGGGGAGGAAGATCTCGAGGAGCAAGCTCTATTTGGGAATTTTATGCTAATTGGGTCAGCATCGGTGAAGAAACCGTCACTTCGGGGAGGGTTGATTAACTCAACATCAAAAGAGGATGAGGTCGAATCGTTAGTACTATCAGACAAAGAAGACATGATTACTTACTTAGCATATGATGACAATACTTGATCGGAAAAAAGGACATTATAAGCTCTGTAAATATGTAAAAGCAGTGAGAAGTAAGAAATGAAGATTTTACTTCACTATTTATAGGGAAAGAAGAGATCAGATCTGTGGCCAGAGGAACATGACCTTTCAATTCATTCCATCTAAGCCATAGACCTGACTTCCAACAAAGAGTTGTCAACATTAATGACAAGTAATGATACTCTTTTATCTCCGACGATTGGACTTTTCGAGTTAAAAGAGTAGGGACATGTGATAATACCCAAAATATCCCTCCATTGAAGTAGTAACATGTGGCAGAGTAACAAATTTACATTGGGGAGCACCTCGGTACAACCAGGTGTCACCTCGGTAATATACACATCAACTTTCGAGATAATCATCTCGGATAGACATTAGAACCATATAAAAAGGGGACCTCAACTCAAGTAAATCTCTCTCGCTTTTCTCACTTTATACTATAAGCTAAAGAGGAAGCTCTTAATATCGAGTAGTCTCCTTAGCCTTCTTTGCTACCAAGCTGACTTGAGTGTCATAGTTCACGTGTGCAACCTGTGCAGAGAAGAACAACTATCCAACGGTTCATAATTTGATCAACGGAGATGACTATAGGCCCACTCAATAGCTTACCGAGCAATCATATCTAGCTAGTTCGTTTCTGCTTGTCATAATCTCTTGTTTAAATCAGTGTTCTTTTTTGACTATTTTTTCAGTTCCGAAAGATATCGATAATGGATCTCATTGGAAAGAGCTTTCCGTGGGATTCGAATTATATAATTTTTTTTTAATTCGACATATATATTTTGGGAGAAAACGTTTTGAAATTTGTTTAAACAAAAAATAAGTTGATGATATCAGCATGACATCATATAGTAAAACAATGAAACATGCGTCGTATACATGTAATGATAAAATTGTATTTAAAATTTTTTATTTTAAGTAAGTTTGTACATAATGGAATATTAATGGTTAGTTAGGGATTTCATGGTGTAGTACTTTAGCAAAGTCAAAAAGATATGAATTGCAAACCTGTTTTCCAAATCAGTTTATTTTTATATTTTTAAAATGTTATCCCGTTGAAACTCAATTACAAAAATAAATGAATAAAAAAAATTATTAGAACAACCAAAAATATAGCGTATTTAAAAATCCACGCTTAATGTAGCATTTTTATGCACACAATTGGGTTTGGTTTTGCAATACAAGTGGTGAGATTTCTAGTTCTATTTTGACTTCTTTTTTTTTTATTTTATAGTAATATTGAGACAATAAAAAACTATTTTTTATGTCAATATATTATATCTTATTTATATATATTTTTATCTATATGTATGCATCCGTATCCTTGTCATGTCCATGTCCTTATCCTGTAAATTTTGAAATTCTCATGTCAAAATGTTTGTGTCGTATCTTGTGTCCGTGCCCGAGTTTTCTAGATATAGATAGATAGATATATAGATATATATGACGTAGCTAAGCATGTACTGATCATCAGTTTAGTAATAGTGAGTCCTACATTGACCACATGGGAGGTTATGGAGTAGCAGGGCATGTACGATAATAAGGGCAGGTGGATGGGGTCATATCATAGCATATGTTTATAAATAACAAAGTTAGATGAATAGAATAGTAAAAGTAACAGTAACAGTAATAGAGTGTTAAGTTGTGGTAACAGTAAGAAACCAGATTGACCAAAAATAGTAGGAAATGAAAAAATTCAAAATTTCAACACAACCCAACATTCCGACAAATTTGAATGAGTGAATGGTAAGCCATCTATATCACCAAACCTATCACATTAGGACTTAGGAGGTGGCATGGCACGTGATTTCTCTGTGACATCTTGTGATTATAATTGGATAGCACTACCAACCAATTTGATTGGGGACCATAGTATATACACATGTATATATATATCAACAAGATTTTGAGTGGATTTTGGCCTGATAATAGTGTCTCCTTTTTTGTTCATTTTCTTTAAGACGAAGAGTTATCCATCATAAACAATAATTAGAAGGATATGCAATGATAATCTCAATTAATACGTCTAATTAAACAATGATATATATCTTCTGGAGGTATAGCACCTACTAGTAAGTGAATGGCATTTAATAAATATTTTTTTAGGAAATAATTAATCATCATTAGTGGTTGTAGCAAGCTTTAGGTAACAGTCTACATTGCTTTTGGGGAGAAGAATTGAAATGACCCATGAACTTTGACGACTGAGTCGTTTGAACCCTTGAACTTTGATGAATACTAACCGTTAGCCTTGTGTCATAATAAAACTTCCATGTAATCTATTTAATGGCAAAAATATGTCACATCAGTGATTTATAATAAAACTTCCATGTAATCTATTTAACGGTAAAAACGTGTCACATCAGCGATTTTGGATGGAAAATATGACACGGGGCTAACAACTACTATTTATCAAAGTTCAGGGGCTCAAACAACTCAGTTGTCAAAGCAGGTGGATGACATTTAATAAATATTTTTTAGAAAATAATTAATCATCATTAGTGGTGGTAGCTAGCTTTTAGTAAAAGTCTATCTTGCTTTTGGGGGAGAAGAATCGAAATGACCCTTGAACTTTGACGACTGGGTCGTTTGAGCCCTTAAACTTCATTTTGAGTCAAATAAGCCTCTGAATTTTGATGAATACTAGTTGTTAACCCTGTGTCATAATAAAACTTCCATGTAATCTATTTAACGGCAAAAACATAAAACATGTTACATAAGCGATTTTGGATGGAAAATATGACACATGGCTAACGGTTAGTATTCATCAAAGTTCAAGGGTTTGTTTGACCAGAAATGAAGTTTAGAGGTTCAAATGACCCAGTTGTCAAAATAGGTGGATGACATTTAATAAATTTTTTTTTTAGAAATAATTAATCATCATTAGTGGTTGTAGCTAGCTTTTGATAACAATCTACCATGCTTTTAGTGATCAAGCTGGTTGGGGATGAATCCTTCTAGTTGGGGATTCAAGTTCAATCAAACGCTATAAGTTCGGAACATGAATGCATTAGTTGAAGTGGCCTTGATAAAACAACTTGTATAGTATGGTATAGGTCAAAAAATTTGAAATTCCACTTGTAGTAATATCTTGGGACATATTTTCAGAGTTCAAGAAGGTCCGTTCATTATTTGAATTAGGGTTTGAAACGATTCAAACCCTAATTATTAATTGTTTACTCCAGCAACTATTCACCAGGAGTGACAAAGTTGATATTATTATTGGTCTCTTGCTGAAATTATTAGGAGTCGTACACGTGTTGCTTTGTGTAAATGAGACAGGTTGGGACAGGAGTTGTCATTTCCATGTCGACAGGGTTGAAAGTTGCATGCATATATATAAATCTTCAATTCAAGCTACTCATGACATGACTAAGTGTTATCCAAAGCTAAAACTAAGTTTAGTGATCAAGATATATATCAGATTTTGGTCATTATCTATTCATTCAACTACGCTATTACAATTTACACACACACACATATATATACAGACACATATATGTATATATGTATAAGTGGGAATTACGTACTGGGTTTTTCATGATTGTTTAGGTGTGTTGGTTGTTGATGTAGCTCTTGAGGCATTTGACACACTTCTATGTCAAATGAGTTTTTGGATCCCTTTTAGGTTACAACAAATACTGTAAGGCACATGGGGTAGGCGTGCCATGCTCTTCCTCAATATCTATTGATATTACCAAAATATCCCTACCACTAAAACACTGGCACATGACATCTAAAGGCCAGCATGGAGGAGGGAATGCAAGGCTACCTCGGTACTGACCGAGGTGAGCTCCTCAGTCTAACCAAAGTGGGCTCCCTAGTATTAACCAAGACAAACACCTTAGTACCGACCGAGATAGATGCCTCTGGATAATTTGAGGTAGGAATGCTTTTAGGAAACTAATGTCCAATAGGACACCAACTCTAGATAGAGTCCGACTCCCCTTAGAGGGAAATATGGATGAAATCTATCATCTGAGAAATACTCATAAAAACCAATGAGAGAGTCCTAGGTACTCTTACTACAACAAGAACACTTCAGAACATATAAAAAGTGATCGATCTCAAGCGCCAGGTAAATATTCAGATTCTTGCACTTTCAATTACTTACTAAGAGAGATGCAAAGCTTCAAGTATCGAGTCATCCTCCCTAGTAAAGTTTAGTACTGACTTGAGCGTTGGAGAGGTTCCCTCTAACACACACTCGAGGCCCTACCGTATCTTACTTTCGTTCTCTATGCAATAAGGAAGGAAAGAAAATACTCACCGATTAGGAAGGATATCAGCAATTCAAACTCGGTCTGACTAATTGATTCGTCTAGTTGGACCAGTTCTATTTACAACATCATCATCTCTTATTTAAAATTTTCATGTAACCAATACAAGCACCAGACAAGTATAGCTACACCTAATATATATTTCCATCTTGTTCTACTAACAAAAGGTGTCATAATAATGCAAATTTATGTTGTGATTCCTCATACATAAGATTTTCAGTAAAATTGTATTCGTTTCTAGTTAGTTCAATTTCTAAACCGTAATCCAAATAAGATATGCCGATTAATTAAAGTCAAAATCATTCTTTTAAGTTGTCAAAATTCCTCTAAATTGTTTACTGTCATATTGTTACGAGTCATAGTGATTGACCTCATAACAAACTAACAAAAGGTGACTCGATTGGCAACAAACGCTTAGGATTTAGATCATAAATATATTATAATAATAATAATTGCAATTGCGTCTGCTTTCAATTTAATATATAAAATATATATTCAAGAAAACTTTTTTTTGAAGGATTTGAAATTAATTTTTCCAAGGACCACATAAATTGGGGGTACACTCACGTCTTATGATGGAGATCACTGGAAACTTGCCTTCATTGCCACAGATATATAGAGATATGCATGTCTTCAACTATATGTTTTAAAGCTATCTTCATCATAGAATTTGTTTGTGGAAGAGATGTGAAAGTTAAGTTTCTAATTTAGACCCCATGTAATTTTGACAGCAAATATCAACTTTGCATTCTTATTGAAAAAAAATATATATTAATGGAATGCATGATGCGAACTAAGAGAAATTTACGACTGTAACACAGTTTCTACATATTCAATCTATCAAAAATTGAACGAAAATAAAGTTAGAGAATAATCTCTAATTTTTTTATAATTCAATGAAAACTCCCTCTAGTGAGACTTTACAATCTTAAATAGTAGAACCAAAACAAACCCTAAGGAAACCCTAATTAAATAAAAAGAAAACTATAATTAAATAAAAGAAAAACAAACAAAATTCAAAAAATCGTTGGCCTTCCTCGAGGAACCCTGTGACCTTCCTCGAGGAAGGGCAATCAGCCTTCAGTGTTCAATCTTCTTTCATCATCCTCTCTAGGAATAACACTCTAGTAGCACTGCATCATCCTCTCCTTATTGGAGAAAACTTGATCTCCAGTTTTAAATAGTTGTAATAGTTAAAATCTCGACTTCGTGATAATCCTCATTGTAGTAAAAGAACAAACCACTAACCAATGACACCTTGAACCCTCAACTTTAATTATCAAAGAGATCAAAGAATCCTTTTTTGTTAAAACAGTCTGGAATGACTAAATCAACGGGCACCATAATGTTATTGGAATTTACAAGTCGAATAATGTTTGATTTCTCCATTATTTATTTTTTGATTTCCTCTTGGAATAATAGATCTTCTTCATTTGGATACTCATCGAATACTAAGACTATTAGTTAATTAATCTATTCTCAAATCAATAGGATTCAAGTCCAAGTCATTCAGACAATCCTTCTCATCTTTCGAATCATAGATTGGTTGACCTACATTGAAATCATCAGTTTGTAATCCTAACTCCCATCGTCATGGATCAAAAAATTTTATCTGTCTCCTTTCCTTGCGTCCTAGTCGCCAAAAAGGATTAACAAAGAGTTTGTCAGATGATGCCTCATCTGTCTCCTACTAATTTAGTGGTGGGTTTGTTGGTGGAACAACAATGCATCAAGCGGTTGTGTCATCAGATCGTCCTAGAACACTACGTTTGATTTGGTGAAAGAAATTTTGCTTGGGGGAATTATTTTTTTTGATTTCACATTATTTAAAATGGTATGTAATTTGTCTACATTTTGTTGATTAATGTTTACTTTGAAAATGAACTTTCCAGCATATGTCATATGTGGACTGGAAACAGTTAATCAAATCCATGCAATATTAAACAAAGTGGGAAAGGCAAAAGAAGGGCAGCAATCATTTCGTTTTCTTGTAAGGGATGGGATGGGAGCCAACTCGATTATCATTTATTTATTTATTATTATTAGGTTTTCTTTAACCAAAGTCATTCTTCCAGGTTTTTGTTGGGGCCCACCCTCTGTCCTCCACTGTCTTTATGGATTGAATGATCAAACAACACCGCACGTGGAATCTGAACCAAGACTAAAGTCTGTCTAACCACAATAATACTACACACACTCACACACCTATTTCTCCGCCTTTCCACATAATTCATAAAATACAATTTCTACCAATTAAATCTCTTTACAAGTAAAAAATATAGCAAATGTCATATAAAGTACTACTTTCACTACTGTTGGACACATAGATTCACTTAAAAATCTTTTTTCTACACATATGTGCCCCTTTTAAAAAATTAATAATTTTATATTTGTCATTTCTTCTCCAATAAACATAAATATAAGAATGCCTAAATCTTAGTAAGATCCCCTCCGTTTTCACCACCATCCGCCTCCATCTCTACCGTCGCACCTCCATCATCATTTTTTTCATTTTCTTATTCTTCTTATTCTTATTATTTTTATTCTTCTTCATCTTCATATTTTAAGATCTGATATGTATTGAGTTCAGATCTGAGATCCTACACATATGAGACCGTATAGTTATAATATTACTGTTTCTATGTTAGAGTTTTGAAAATGTAACATTATACAATCAAATAATATGACTTATTTCCTTAATCCTCGATGTTTTGAAACGGTAAAATTATACAATCAAAATATTAGCATTATATGACGTAGATGGAGTTTTTAACGTCTATGTTACTGTTTGTAATAGTAACATAACGCGAGTAAAACGCGTCAACTTCGTGTCTCCCTTTCTGGTGGTCATTTTGAAAGGAATTTGGCTTGGCATTGTGCTTCTCAGTGAGGACAGTTTAATGGTAGTGGTAATGTAGCGAACCGTCATCAGAATCGTTTGGATTTGAGACTTTTTCTTTCATGTTACTGTTTGAAATAGTAACATGAACTGATATATAACAGGGGTAGTGATGTAATTAAAATTGTCATGGGTACTTATATGTCCATATGTTTTTTGAGTGGATCTAAATGTCCAAAAGTGTCTTTGAAATTATCGGACTGAAAATTTTTCCTAAAAAAATAGTAATAAGTCCCCAAAAACCCTTATAATTCTTACTCATTGCATTTGTTGCTTTATGCTTGAAATGCAACCAGCTCCTCCTCTATCTCTCTCCTTATCTTTCTCTCTCTAAATTAGAAGACTACTCATCTAGTCACCACCTCCCATTGAAAGGAATTCCAAGCTACACAAAACAATAAAATAGAAAGAAAATGAAAATGAGAGAGAAAAAGAAAGAAACCCTCCAGGCCAGGCCACCAAAGTGACTGAAATTGAGAGAGAGAGTGTGATACACTCACACACACAAAACAAAAGTAAAAAAAAAACAGAGAGAAAAAAAAAAGAAAAAGACTCACTCTCTATCTTTCTCTCACTTGAGCATGGATGGCGATAATGGGATCCCAAACAGGCCAAATTTTCCACTTCAATTCCTTGAAAAAAAGGAAGTGGACGAGCCATCTACTTCCACTGACCCATCAAAGAAGCCACCTCCAAAGAGAGCCTCCACCAAGGACCGACACACAAAAGTCGATGGCCGTGGCCGCCGGATCCGCATGCCCGCCATGTGCGCCGCGCGTGTTTTTCAGCTCACAAAAGAGCTCGGCCATAAATCCGATGGCGAAACCATCGAGTGGCTCCTCCAGCAAGCCGAGCCAGCCGTCGTCGCGGCCACGGGAACGGGTACGATTCCAGCCAATTTCACTTCACTCAACATCTCTCTACGTAGCTCCGGGTCTACGATGTCGGCGTCTCACCTGAGGAACACTTACTTCAACCCTAATTTCCAACAATTCCGGATGAGGAGCGAGGCCGGGGAAGTGTCGGCAGCCACAGCCACAGCCACGTCACCGCCTCATCGAAGTATACTGTTCGAGGACGTAAACGTAAATGCCCGCGGAGGCGGTGGGACCACGATTTGTTTTGATGGAACAGATTTGGGGAGAAAACGGAGACCTGATTCTTCTGATCATCAGCATCACAACAATCACATGGCAGGAGCAGCAAGTTATTTGCTGCAATCGAGTACAGCTGGATCGACTCCATCAACTCACACCACACTTCCTGCGGCGGCCGCGTTCTGGACGGTTGCAAATCCAGCTGGCTACCAAGTAATGAGTGGAGAATCCCCTTCTACGGTGACGTTTTCGGGTTTTGGAGGTAGTAGTGGTACTAATACTACTCCACATCATCATCATCATGGACTACATTTCATGAATTTTCCTACTCCTCTCGCTCTCTTGCCTGGCCAAGGACAACATTTCGGGTCCGGACTCGGTGGTGGTGGGATTAACGATAGTCACTTAGGGTTGTTCACGGCGCCTAGTGTTTACAGGCCGATGGTGGGCGGTGGTGGTGGCAGCGATGACCCGGAATCTCCACATCCGCACCAGCGAGGAGGGGATCAGGACGGACATGGACATGGTAGTAGTACCACCCACCCTAATTCCTAGATTGATTACGTTACATGTGTGTGGTTTAATGTTTTGATTTTTGCAAATGCCCGCGAGTAAGTTGGATTAATTACGGTTAATTGAGTTTAATTATATATCGATTTTGAGTGTGAGTGCCAAGAAAAGTTTAGCATTGACATATATAAATATATATGGTTAGCATTTAATTTGTTGGTGTGAGATGGATTAAATTGTTACAGATTCTGTTAATTTGTCTATTTAATAAACTTCACTAGAACATGATTTTAGGCTTATATGCATGCAACAATATTGATTATGTAGTTAATATTCGCTACCACATTTGAAACTAGGTTAAACAAATGACAACAGTGAATGTTCTTGAATGTATAATTTTTTTTTTCTTTTGAAATACCACTGAGAAATATGTTTCTCATTGGAATCGAACCTTAGGCATGCATATGCCTAACCCAACCGATTACCAACCAAGTCACATCTCCTTTGTTTGAATGTATAATCTTGTGTTGTGTGTGTGTGTGTTTTTTTTTCATTTCTCTTTTTATGCATTTTCATGCTATATATGTTGGTAGACATAGTAACAAAGCTTAACAACATGAGGGAGCCCACATTTCTGCCTTATTAAGAGATTATATATATAACACGACAACCTACAGAAAAGGATTAGTTTAGTCCTATATATGTCCAACATATGATTAATTGTTTGTTGTTAATCAGACAATGATCAATATTGCACACTGGAGTCCACCAAACATATCCACACATTATAATTTTATAAACAAGATATTCTGCAAATACTTGGTGCGTAAATATATGTAATTATGTGTTGGGTATATGTAATTTAGTTTAGTTTGATTAATTGCATATAATTGTTTATATATATATATGTGTGATTTATAAAAAAGATATTTTTGCCATGCTTGTGAGTATGCAGTATGTGTCATTCGAAACTATATATAATTCCCTAGAATATTATATGCTTAGCCTATTGTGTCATTCGAATTTGGGACGAGGAAATTAGAAACTAGATAGCTAGGTTTTGGTTCAATCAATCACTGAAGACTGAAGAGGGACCATATATATATATCATCTACGTACTGGATCGGGGTCCCATATATGTGACCACCTGCATGCCATTATAAGCTAACATTAATACAGTGATCACCCATGCACCCCTAAGGGCATCCATTGTCACCAGGGGGGCGGAGAGAGGGAGACTGAACTGGCCAGATTTATTTTCTTTCCTAATATACTTAGCATAATTTTCTTTTTATATACACCTCACATTATTTATGCTATAAGTTTATCTTACTCAATTTATACCAGGCCCAACACTTTAGGTACATAAAAAATATGGGCTCAAGTCGGTCTCTTTTTTTAATTATTGATTAGGGCTTATATAATTACATCTAAGTCCTTAAATATAAACTAAGACATGTTTCCACCTATTAAACTGCTAGTGTCTCATAGGTTCGACATATGGGTTTTTCGGTCTTGGACTAACCCTCAAATCTTATTCAACAGTAACTCTTGACGTAGTAAGATGAGCGAAAACAATTTTTTGACCCATATATTTTAAAAGATGGATCAATTCAATTAAGTGGTCAGGCCAAGTGTTTGACTAATGGTGCGGCTTGCAAGGTTGTTAATTAAAATAGGGCATGACCAATGGGTTCTGTGAATTATAGATGGGAATGACAAGTAAAGTAGCACATGTTCACAACTTCAAAAGCATGCTTTTAATGTGACTGACATTCATGAATTCACTAGGTTATGAATTCCTCGAAACAATTTTTCACTCTAATAGATAAATGGACATGCGTAAATGAGTTGTGATTGATTTTAAGGCTTTTTTTTTTCAGTAAACTGAAAAAGATGTTGAAACTTGAAAGCTCAAGCAAGAGAAATAGAGTTTTAAGTATTCGCTTTCAAGAAATTCTTAATCCCAGACATATGGTTAACATGACATTGCATTTGAATGTCATAGATAATTTTGTGTTATTCTCAAACATGTGAGTGACTTTTCATTACATTTAATTTGATAGCTAAAATTGTTTATATTTACTTAGAAGTTGTTCATCGGTAATATCATTTCAAGTAGTTGTGCTATCGTAAATAGTTCTTGAGAATACAATATTCATTTCTCAAGATTGTTAGTCAATGTAATAGGAAATCAATACGGAAAATAAACAAATAAGAACACCACAAATTTAACGAGGAAACACTGACTGGGAAAAGCGACCATCCTGTCGAAGCAATCGACTATGTGAAGAAAAACTTACAATCTATCGTTACCTACGACTCAATCATACAATTTGACTCAGCGTATGCTTTGACCCCAAATTAACACACCAATGATGATTTGCAATTGCTCTTGGCGGTCTGCAAGAGACTTTGTACTCAAGTACGATCCTTGTAACTTATGAGGTAGCCTGCGTAGGTTATTTCGAAACAATGGAGTCTTGCTCTTCTTCTTCCTCTTATGGATCAGTCAGAGAAATCAACAGAGCAGCACTCAAACATGAAACTCACACTCTCTCATAATGAATACAGATATGAATCACTCATCAAAACATCTAGAAGAGTGGAAAAACAAAACAAACAAAACAGACTCGAAGCACAAAATATTCCTCTCTAGGTTTTTCTCTCTCAAAACTTCGATCATTCACTCCATGTTGATGTTCTTTATATAGACACCACGAATCACTTATGATAATCTCAGATGTTGATCAGATGATTATCTTGAAGATAATTGCTGCACATGATTAAGATAAAAACCAACACATACATATCCAATTAATAGATATTAGTTCTTATCTAACAACTAATCCACAAGGAGTCCATATCAAACTTCAAGACTTTGCTCCTATCACATCTCTCGTATTAGATAATATTCAGATCAATTTTATCTGAATAAAACGTGTTCCAAATCAATACAGAGATAAAGTTCAAGCAAACACAAACTGTAGAGTTCAAGACTATTTTAACAAAACAGTTTTACTTATCATACAAGTGTCATATCAGTGTAGGATTTTTAATCCTAGCAATCTCCCCCTTGACACTTGTGTGATCAAAATACCAGTAATCAAAACACCTGCATAAACAAACAAAGTACCAGACCAAAAACACTTGAATGAAACTCCCCCTTAATAGGTGAACTCCCCCTTAATGGAACAACCTCCAGTAAACAATCAATCAAGCAACCTGTAGTAACTAAACACCAAACCAAACCTCAAACCTACAGACACACATATGCAAGAAAACACATGCCAGACCAAAAACCAGTATTCCAAACAAAAACAATCAACCACCGGCAATGTATCAATCAAAATAACCCTAATAAATTCTAACAAATTCTCCTCCTGTTTTGGTTACACAAGGGTCAATGTCTCCCTTATTTTGAAAAGCATGAAGAATATCAGCACATTCAGCAACTTCCCTTTGTAAAGTTTCCAACTTGTGACGCATGTCAACATGGTGAATCCCTTCACGCTCAATTCCAAAATCCACTTGCTCCATGACATAGTCCAGATTCGAAGCAAGAACATGTTTGGATTCTAAAAGTTCAGTTAGCCTGGAAGAAACAATGGAATTCACAACTTTCCTAGCAGATTCGGCCTTGGAGGAAACCAAAGCATGGAGATTCGAAAAGATGTTATTGAGCTTGGTAACCTGCTCTATGAGTGAGGTAACCTGTGCTGTTAGGGACGTAACCTGCATTGTCAGAGTCAAAATCTTTGCAGAAACCTCTACATATTCTTGAGCAACTGATGTAGGTACTGAAGCAGCAGAAGAGTCAAACACTCTAGACATTTGAGGTTGACTTCTCACAATGGTCTTTGTGAGGCCTAAGTGGTAGAAAATCAGGTGGCATAATCACACCTTTATACTCAAAAATCTTGGTCAAAATGACCTCATAAGGCAGTTTATAGGATTGGTTCTTATTTGACTTCACAAACATGATTTGATTGAAAATCAGGGTAGGCAAACAAATGGTTTTTCCAGTGAGAATGACATCAAGCAAACGACAATATCTCTCGGTCAACTCATCATGATGTTCAATAGGCAACAATGTTGAACAGACAAACATATGTAAAAGCCTATGATTGGGTCTAAGAAACCTATGAGGCAACTTATCATGAACTATCTCAAAACCTCCTTCGCATAAATATTGATGAATGTCATTCAAAGATGGGTCAGGAGGAGGGTCAAAAACATCAAACTCAGCATCAGGGACAATAGGAATGTTCAAAATTTCAGAAATTGTGGCTTTTGAAAAATTGAATGTAATACCCCGAACAAAACCAGAAATTACCCCTAGTTCCTCATCATCAAGTTCTCTATCTGACAGATTGGTGTAAAACTCCCTAACTAACAGAGGACTAGCCATATCTGTTAAGTCGGTAATGGGGGACCATGAACGAGATTTGAAGACATGAAACAAATTAGGGTCATCTAACTTAGAGAAAAGAAATTTTCGTTCAGTGCTGAGAGCACAGGACTTGAAGTGGGCACCAAAAAAGGCTTCGACATTAGTGGTGGAAAACCTTTCCATGGGTGGTTCTAGTGGCTTCTTTGACTTTTTTGGCTTCTTCAGAGGTCTCTTCGATTTTGCTGATGAAGAAGACTCTAGAATCTCCTGTTTTCTTTTGGCCATGGAACTCGATAGAAAATAGGGATTTAGCAATTGAACGAAAGAGAGATAGAGGTGAAATAGGAGTGGGAGAGAGACACCAAACCGGTAACTTGCTATTTGAGAGAGAGTAGGAAATTGAAAGATGTATCTCTTCAATGAAACTCATTCCCACGCAACTCCTCGTTGTAGGAAACCGTGAGAGGTGTATCTATTCAATGAAACTCACCCATTCCCACACAACTTGTCTTTTTTTGAAAAACATACCTTTTTAAATGACTTGTCAGTTTGGACAAAATTCTAGAAATGTCCTTGGGTCAGAGTTGTGTAGACATTTGAGGTTACACTACAACTTACTTCTCATTTGGCCAATCTACTTGAAAAATTTTCCCACCTAGACCACAACTAGGCTATCCCAGAGAATTAAAAACACATAAAAAGTATCCGAATAAAATAGATAATCGAGAGAAATTGGTTTCAAGGATGGAACTTCTAGATTTTGATACTCAATCAAATGAAATAAACAATGATTAGAAAGACTTACCATAAGATATGTTCATGAAATGGACTTACTATTCCCTCATCATTTCCTTGAAATCTGATGTATGTTATTCGTTCTTGTGCATCTATGTGTGAATCTCAACAATACTGGTTAGATCAAGATATACATAATATTAGAGGTAGACTCTTCATAGGTTGTCAAATCTAGATCCATTGGTACTTTTATGTACATACAAGCAACTTACAAGATTACCCCCTTTATTTCAAGAGGTGAAACCTTAGATTATATGGAGGCTTTCACAATCACACTTAGGTAGCTCTTTTTATTTCAAAAGATACATACCTTTTTTTTTTATACCTTTGACGTAGCCCTTTCCATTTGTGTTGATTGCATCAAGTTTCCCAAGAAACTGTTCAATAGACCTATCAAGCCAATTCTCACACATTATGTTAATCAGACTTCACCAGAAAAGATTTGTGAAATGCAATATATGACTAATAACATCTTTTCAATTAGATGGACAGATCAGCCATTTAACAATAAACATATGTGGAGGTAACATCAAACAATCAATGCTATAATCATCGATTAAGAATTAAATCACATATCCCACATACTTGTTACCTCAAGCTTACTTGAAAAATCTATTCTATTCTAATCACCCCTAGTGCTTTTCTTAGGAACAAAAACCTTTGCGTGTCTAGAGGTTTTGTAAAAATATCGGCCAATTGATTTTCAGTAATAATGTACTCAAGTTTCACAAAATTGGTTTCAACAAGGTCTCGAATGAAATGATGACGAATGTCAATATGCTTAGTCCTAGAATGTTGAACAGTATTTTTAGAAATGTTAATAGCACTCATATTATCACAAAATATAGTCATACTTTCCTGTTCCAATCAGTAGTCAACGAGCATTTATTTCATCCAAAGCAATTGAGTACAGCAACTTCCAGTAGCTATGTATTCTGCTTCAGCAGTGGAGAGGGAGATGGCATTATGCTTTTCGCTATGCTAAGCTACCAAGTTTATACCTAAGTAAAAACATCCACCTGAAGTGCTCTTTCTATCATCGCTGCAACCTGCCAATGACGCATTGGTGTCCTTTGAATAGAAAATTCCGAAGTTTAGTGTACCATTGATGTACTTCAAGATCCTTTTCACTATCGTAAGGTGAGATTCCTTGGGATCAGCTTGGTACGTAGCACACACACAAACACTAAATGCAATGTTAGGCCTACTTGCAGTCAAGTAAAGTAAGCTTCCTATGATACTTCTATACAAAGTTTGATCCACAGACTTTCCAATTGTATCCTTGCTTAGCTTAGTGCTCTGGCTCATAGGAGTTTGAGCTGGTTTGCTCAAGGCTACATTGAATTTCTTCACCAAGTTATTTGCATACTTGGTTTGAGAAATGAATATCCCTTCTTGGGATTGCTTCACCTGAAATCCTAGAAAATAGGTTAATTTACCCATCATACTCATCTCAAATTCAGATTTCATTAACTCACGAAACTCTTGTGAGGTGGATCCAAACACAATATCATCGACGTATATTTGAGCAACCAAAATATGTTTGTGATCTTTCTTAACAAAGAGTGTCTTGTCAATTGTTCCTCTTAAAAATCCTCTACTCAAGAGAAAATTTGTGAGTATTTCATACCAAGCCCTAGGGGCTTGTTTCAAACCATAAAAGGCACGATTAAGCTCATACACATGTGATGGATGGATTGGATCCTCAAAACCTTGAGGTTGCTTAACATATACTTCTTCATGTAATAATCCATTCAAGAATGCACTTTTCACGTCCATCTGAAACAACTTAAAACAAAGTAAGCTTGCTATAGACAAAAGAATGCGAATGGATTCTAAATGAGCAACAAGTGCAAATGTTTCATCAAAGTCAACCGCTTCAACTTGTGTATACCCCTGTGCAACTAATCTGGCTTTATTTCTAGTAATCAAACTATGTTCATCAGTTTTATTCTTGAAAATCCATTTTGTCGCAATGATATTGGCATTTTCAGGTTTAGGAACTAAAGTCCAAACATCATTGCATGCAAATTGATTTAACTCTTCATGCATTGCATCCACCCATGACTCATCATTTAAGGCATCCTTCACATTTTTGGGCTCATATTGAGACACGTAGCACAAGTAACTTACCTCATTTTGAAGTTGCCTTCTTGTCTCCATAGGAGCGGTTATTTCTCCAAGAATGAGATCTTGTGGATGGTTCTTCTTTACTCGTTTAGAAGGTTCAAGAATGTCTAAGGTAGACTGCTTCACTGCTTATGTTGATGTAGGCTTTTCCAAGGTTACTTCAGTGGTTACAGCAGGTTCTGTTTGTGGAGAGGTAGCCTACTGTGAAGTTACATCAGTACCTTCAGACTCCTTTTGAGCACTTGTACTTGGCTCATCATTTGACGGCTGAAATACATTTTCCTATCCAACATCACTTTCAAACACATCATCATGTATAACAACATTTGTTGATTCTATTATCATTTTGGTTTTGGTATTTAAAACATGATAAGCTCGACTATTTAAGGAATATCCCATGAAAATACTTTCATCACTTCTAGCGTCAAACTTACCAATGCTTTCCCTATCTCGAAAGATAAAAGCACTTACTTCCAAATACTTTGAAGTGTTTCACCGTGGGCTTCTTTCCTTCCCAGAGTTCATAACACGTGAGTTTTGTTCCAGATCTCACATGAACTCGATTTGAGATATAGCTTGAAGTGTTTACTGCTTTAGCCCATAACCTTTGTGCAATATTCTTTGCGTGCATCATAGTTCTTGCCATTTCTTGAAGTACCATATTCTTCCTCTCCGCAACACCATTTTGCTGAGGAGTCTTTGGGGGCAGAAAACTCATGCTTGATTCCAAAGTTTCTGCAAAAAGCATCAAATTTAATGTTTTCAAACTCAGCTCCATGATCTGTCTTAATTTTGGTCAAATTAAAACCATCATAGTTCTTCTCATTTTCCAATAGTAGATACAGATCATAGAAGACTTCAAATGTTTCAGTTGCAAAAACCTTACCCATGAGTATCTTGAAAAGTCATCTACCACAACAAGAATATACTTCTTACCTCCGAGACTTTCAACTTGGGTAGGTCCCATAAGATCCATGTGAAGTATTTCAAAAGGTCTTAAAGAGTTTACAATACTTACCTTCTTGTGTGGTACCTTGGTTTGCTTACTTGTTGGCATGGACCACACGCACCTTTTGTTGAGTCAATCATTGGCATTCCTCGTACTACCTCCTTATTTGAAAATTTCTTCAAGTCTTGATAGTTGAGGTGCCCAAGTCTTTCATGCCACAGCCTGTCTATGGTAGAAACAATAGAAGAATTGCATGAAAAGTCAGCTTCAATTGGGATAGTATAGCAGTTGTCCAAAGATCTCTTAGCCTATAAGATGCACGTATGTTTGTCATTGTAGATCCTGTAAAATCGCTTAGTGAACAAGGAAGAGTATTGTGAATCACACAAATGACTAATACTGATTAAGTTGGCTTTGAGGCCTTTAACATACAAAACATTTTTTAAGATGCATTCATCAGAAGCTCTTACCATGCTCTTACCTTTTACTTCAGCTTGACTACCATCAACAAAAGTTACCTTTCCACCATCGAAAGACTCAAAAGATGTGAAAAATGATTTGTTACTTCTCATGTGTCGTGAACAACCACTATCCAGATAACAGGAATTAGTCTTGAATGCAACTAACACTGTCTGGACAAACATGTACCTTGATTCTGAACTCTTGACCCATTGTTTATTAGCTTGAGGTACTTGTGTAGTCTGTTTTGTATCAGGTAGCTTTCTGGGTAACCTGTCCTCAGTTACATGTTCAGCTAGCGGTTGAAACCTGTTAAAGAAATTTTCTTTCTGCGTTTGCACAACATTAGTTCTTCTAGACGTGTATGACATAGATATTCCATACAATTTATGACAGTGTGGACGAATATGTCCCTTGATTCCATAATAATGACAAATGGGAATAAACCTACCTTGGTCATACCTTTGTGAAATTTGCCTCCTATAGAAGGATTGAGGATGGAATGGTTGAGCTGTGCGGCCAAACCGATAAGAATTTTCACACCTTAACGCAGGAGGTTCTCTCCCATTTTTAGCATTCACCACGTTTGGTCTATTGCACTTTTGATTTTCCTGCTTCAAAGTCCTAGAGGTAGAAGAAACAAACTTCACAAATTTTGGGGTCTTGTTTTGTGCACCCATTTGTGAACTTTCACCTATTTCGTATCCAAGTCTAAACGTCTCCTTACTTGTCCTTTGTATATCAAGTATGTTCTGCAAATGATTAGAACCATATTCAAATTTATTAACATTAGAACAAACCTTTTTCAGCATGCTTTTTCTTTTTGCTTCAGCCTCTGTAAAGTAGGCTATATTAGAGGTTACATCAGGTTTCTTCAAAGCTTCCAGCTCAGCTATTTCTTCCTTCAACTCTTTGATTTCCTTTCTGGCTTCAGCTAGTTCTTGCACTAGAAGTTCATTCTCTTTAATAGCTGTGTGTCTTTCCTTTTTAGCCTTGATACCTTACTCAACCATGTCTTCATAGGCACTCCGAAGCTCACATATATCAACAACCGAATCATCTTCTTCTGAGCTTGTTTCAGATCTTTGGTCGCTTAAGGTTACTGAAAAGGCTATTAGAGAGTATCCTTTCCATCCTCTGATTCAGCGTCAACTTCTTCGTCTGTATCATCGCTCCAAGTGGTATGATAAGCCTTCGGCTTCTTTTTCCGATTTGCACACTCTTGAGCAAAATGTCCAAATCCTTTACACTCAAAGCATTGAGAGAACTTTGGATCTTTACTTTTCTTTTTAGCTTTGGACGATGAAGATTCCTCCTTATTGAAATCCTTGGAGTTCCTGTTCTTCATGAATTTCTTAAAACTTTTTGTTAACAGCAATAATTCATTAGCAATATCATTAGAATCATTAGTAGAGAGATAAACAACACTTTTTGATTTTTTAGGTTTTAGAAAACTTGCTTCAAAAGTTTGTAGTGAGTCAACTAGTTCTTGTACCTTTATTTTTTCAATGTCTTTGCTTTCTTCAATTGTTGTCACCTTCATCGTGAATCTTTCAGGTAGAGATTTGAGAATCTTCCTTACCACTTTGCTTGATTCAATAGGTTCTCCTAGAGTAAATGATGTATTGACAATATCGCTCAACTTTGCATAGAATTCATCAAATACCTCATTCTCCTCCATCCTTAAATTTTCGAACATAGCGGTAAGTTGTTGAAGCTTTGACCTTTTAACTGTATTGGTTCCTTCGTGTGTCACCTCCAATAGATCCCAAGCTTCTTTTGCCTTCTCACAGTGTGAGATCTTGCGAAACTCAAAAATACTCAAACCAGACAATAAAGCATTTATTGCCTTACTGTTCCAACATGCATTTTCAAGGTCAGCCTTAGTCCAATTCTTAGAAAGTGTAAAAATTTTGTTACCCTCGTCATCAATGGACTTAGGTGCACTGTACCTTGTCACAACTGACATCCAAACTCGTTCGTCGATAGACTTCAAATATGCCCTCATGCGGGCTTTCCAATATGAGTAGTTTGATCCATCATTGACACCGCTCCGATACCAATTGTGAATACAATATTCCTTTCCCATGATTGTTAGTCAACGTAATAGGAAATCAATGTGGAAAATAAACAAATAAGAACACCACAAATTTAATGAGGAAACCCTGACTGGGAAAAAACCTCGGGTTTATGAGCGACCATCCTGTCAAAGCAATCCACTATATGAAGAAAAGCTTACTATCTATCGTTACCTACGACTCGATCATACAACTTGACTCAACGTATGCTTTGACCCCAAATCAACAGACCAATGATGATTTACAATTGCTCTTGGCACCTCCAAGAGACTTTGTACTCATGTACGATCCAAGTAACTTTTGAGGTAGCCTGCGTAGATTACTTCGAAACAGTGCAGTCTTGCTCTTCTTCTTCCTCTTATGGATCAGTCATAGAAATAAACAAAGCAGCACTCAAACATGAAACTCATACTCTCTCATAATGAATATAGATATGAATCACTCATCAAAACATCTAGGAGAGTGGAAAAACAAAACAAATAAAACAGACTCGAAGCATAAAATATTCCTCTTTAGGTTTTTCTCTCTCAAAGCTTCGATCCTTCACTCCATATTGATGTGCTTTATATAGACACCACGAACCACTTATGATGATCTCATATGTTGATCAGATGATTATCTTGAAGATACTTGCTGCACATGATTAAGATAAAAAACCAACACATATATATCCAATTAATAGACATTAATTCTTATCCAACAACTAATCCATAAAGAGTCCATATCAAACTTCAATACTTTGTTCCTATCACATCTCCTGTATTAGATAATATCCAGATCAATTTTATCTGAATAAAACGTGTTCCAAATCAATACAGAGATAAAGTTCAAGCAAACACAAACTGTAGAATTCAAGCAAACATAAACTATAGATTCATATATGGTAACTTCTGAAGCTTACCTCAAGACTATTTTAGCTAAACAGTTTTACTTATCATACAAGTGTCATATCAGTGTAGGATTTTTAAGCCCAACAGTTCTAAAAAAATTTTTTGGGCCATCTCCGCAAAAGTTTTTTGAATGGATCAATGTGATATTATTTTAGAATTAATCCACCCGAACATTACTTTACGGCTCTGCCTCTGATTATCGCCTATCCTTTTTATGTCCAACTTTCGCTTGCTTTTAGTCTCTATAGAACAAAATGGCTTGGAAAATGACAAAGAGCCCAAATTTTTGGTAGCCCAAATAGCCCAAGTCTAGTTGGCATCCATGTGGCAATGTCATGTCATTTGCCAAGGTGTAAAATTTTAACATTCAAAAACTTCACTCTCTCTTTTATACTAAACCCTACCGCGCGTCCTCTCAGCCTCACTCTCTTCCTCTTCCTCTCTTTTCCATCTCTCAATCTATTTCTCTCTCTTAAGATTTTCTCCTTTGGGGGTCATTTCGGCCGGAAAATGGGTGGAATAGAAGCGCCTTGTCTTGGGAAGACTAAAAATGGTGGTGGTTTCCTCCAACGACGACCAAATTGCCAGATATAGCCGATTTATTCTTCGAATACCCACCACTTCAAGGTAATTTTCTAATAAATTTGGCAGCTATTGACAGGGTGACTTCTGTCTTTGTTTGTAGAGTGTTTTTTGATATTCCAATACTATGATTTGATTCTAGAGTCACAATCTTTCCTATGTTCGGCTTTTGCTGTGAAGTTTCAGATCCCCTTCTTTCCCTTTGACTTGGACCCATCTAACACATTAATTGTGATTTTTTCAAATATTAATGGTTATGGTTTGGAGCTTCAAATAAGGGTTTTTATATATAAAAACAGAAAATTATTTACTTTCTGATTATTTATTTTGTGGGTCATGTATTATTCTATTGTTTATATGATATTTTGATAGGCGCCTAACCGAAATCGAAACCCATTTTAATGCAAAATGAAATAAACAATGAATGTAAAAATGGATTTAACTATTCTACTGATTTTAAATAATGGATTTAGCTATTTCATAAAATTTAAATAATGGATTTAGTTATTCCATTGATTAAAATAAATGAATTTAGCTATTTCATTGATTGAAATCAATGCATTTAGCTATTCTAATGATTTTAAACAATGAATTTAGTGATTCCATTGATTTATCTGAAGTTTTGAAATTTCTTCTGGACATGGCATGGGCATTTGAACCTATTGAGTTAATAAACTTATTTGTATTTTATGTGTATGTTGTCCTTGCAAGGGTTGAAACCGAGAAGAGGATGTCACTAATCAATGCATGGGAGGAGAGTGGAAAAAAGCAAAGCTGAGAACAATGATATAACTATCATTTACACCTCTGAAGATGAAGATCATATCATAAGAAAAATGTTTTTGTTATTTTTGGGCTCCCTGTCATTATTTTTGTTAGTTGGCAGAGAGAATATATATTTTCTTCTATTACATTTATATGTATTAAAATTTGTATTGTCACTAGAAATGGAACTCTCCCCATTATTTTATTATGTTTTCACATTGACCAGACATTTATATTTTGTTACAGTCTTTGATTGTTGATTTCATATTTAGGTATTCCACTGATTATTTGGAAAGTTAGCAAAAATATAGAAAAATAGCGTGAGTTCCTGAACTTTGTTTCCTTTGCACATAAACAAGATGTTTGTTCTTGCTATTACATGTAGGCTTTTAAATATATTTATCTATTCTACTGATTTTAAATAATGGATTTAGTTGTTCCACTAGTTCAAACCAATGAATTTAGCTGTTCCACTGGTACAAACCAATGAACTTAGCTGTTCCAACCAAATGGATTTAGTTGTTTCATTGGTTCAAAACAATGAATTTTGTTATCCCAACAACACCACTCCTGATTCAATTAGAACAAAAGTTTACTTTGCCCAAGCACACGCAACAACTGATTCTAGAAAAACAAAAGGTTTATGTAATAATTTAGCCAAGATGGTATGGATTAAGGGCTAAAAAGCTTGTCTTTTGGTTTAGATAACTGTGACACGGATATATTGTGCGTTCTTTATTTTTTGTGAGAGTTTTTGGGACCGGAAACAATGAGTTCCATTCCACTGATTATAAACAATGAATTTTGCTATTCCATTGATTTTAAACAATGCATTTAGATATTCCACTAGTTCAAAACAAAGAATTTAGCTATATATCTTACAATAAAATCAAAGGAATGACCAAATTCATTGTCCATAATTCATTGTTTTTATACAGATTCCATTGTTTTTCAAAAGCACTGTCCAGAATTCATTGTTTTTCAAAAGCACGGTTCAAAATTCATTTTTTTTTAAAAACACAGTTTATAATCCATTATTTTTAGTCCAGAATCCATTTAAAAAAAAAACACAATTCATATATGGAGCCAACACCCAGATCCATTGTCTAAAGAGGTATATAGTGAAATTAAATAACCAAAACTCACAATTTAACATAGTAAGATGAGGAAATAGAATGAATTGGAAGTGCAAAACCATTATTACATCATTCTGAGAGCAGTACATGCCTATGAAGCTCAAATACATTGTTATACTAAAATCAGTAGAATGACATACAAAAATCAATGGAATAACTATTCTAGCGACTATTTCGATCGTAGAAGGGCTGAAACCTATAGAGTCCAATGGTGGTGGTTCACGAAGAGGTGGCCTATGGTTGTCAGATCTGGCTTCCAAAGTTTCGTTTGACCACGGCTTTAAGGCGAGATTCCGGTGAAGTAAGTGGCTATAGATGGGGAACGAAGACTTGGCATGAGTCATAGCGCTCATGCGCTTCATTTCGGTGGCTGGACAATGGATCTTGGGTTCTTATAGTGAGGGAGAAAGAGAGAGAAAAGAGAGCGTAAAAGAGAGAGAAAAAGAAAGAGTAAGAGAGAGAACGTGAGAGGGGGGAAAGGTGAGAGAGTGAGATTTGTTTGAAATTTTTAAAATTCAAATTTTATCTCATTTGTCTCACATGTTTTGGATTGTCATTTTCTCTCACATCCAATCAACATCCTAGTCACATTGCCATATAGATTTGGGTTCTTTTGGGCCACCAATTTTTGAGCTACCTAGCACTACCGAAATGGTTTTTAGTAGAGAATTGTGAAAATTTGAAATTCATCAAGTTAATCATGCATGTCTGCATGTATATCCAGTCCAGCTACCAATTAAACAGCTTGTACGTTGATATGTATATCGCATAAAATTTTAAAAATGTGAATAATGCCAGTCCAATTAATTCTCCATTGATTCTCCAAATAACATAAAATATGTTTATTGTTAATTGGACTTTTATGTTGGGTGACTCATCTAAGATGGGCTTGACACGATATGCGATAAGGCAATATTTTAATTTCTCTTTAGACTAATAATAACTAGTGATTAACCCGTTGTTGGATATCTTCTGCATTGGACAAGAGATTTCACAATTTCGACAATTGAGAACAAGAGTATTGTGGTTGTAAGATGATGAAATTACAGGTGTGTTAAGGTTTACTATCAGTCCAAAGGATTTGATAGGAGTTTTGCACCGAATTTGACCTTTGTACCAAACGGATTGTGTGCAGTTAGAGAACACAAGCATGTAGACTTGAGGTTTGCCTTCCGAGAAAATGACTTAAAGTTCACGTAGCGTCAATCTGGGGAAAAAAAGCAAGAAACAAAAGGCTGTCATCGGAATGAAAGAACTTCTCTTGAATGAAAATGAAAAACAACACATTGTTGAAATGCATCATGAGTTTAATTGATAAAGGATATATCCTGGGATGTAGGCGTGCTTTACAAGCTAAGATAAAGACATAACCATTGAGGCTTTGGAAAGAAAAGGAAAAATCTAAAAACTAGTTGGTCGGAGTCATGGTAGTAAATAGATAAGTGCATGAGCCCTGCCTAATAAAGCAATAAATGATTGAAGACTCTGGGTCTGTGTTTGACACGGGGTGCTTTGTAGATTCTTCTTTCTCTCCTTTTATAGTATCAAGTGTCAATCATGGTGATGTCTCTTCTCCTGTTTCTCTGGTACTTACTACACGAACTCTGTCATTGGGATTATGGTAAAACCGCCTTGTGATTGCTTGCTTGAAAGACTAAGTTAATGGTCTTCAACTGCAACTCTCTCCTGGATATAGGGATCATGGTAACCTCCCTCAGGTCGCGCATCTTTTTCAAAGAGAATGTGGACGCTCTTGTAGGTCGTGGCAGTATCCACTTTGCGGGTCTTTAGGCTTCATACTTGAATATGTGGGAACATGGTTAACGGTAGTAATTCTTTTCATGCTTCTACATGAAAGATCGGGTAAAAATATGTTCTTCTTTGATGTGCAAGACGAATGTAAGTTAGGCTTTGTGGTTTCGTGTTTTAGCTGGAAACATGCTTGAGAGAAATAAAAAATGTTCAGCTAACAGAACCCGATTTGTCTTGAACTCTTTTTGAGATAATCTTGTTGAAATCTCGATTATTCCTCAACAGACCAATTGTGAAAAGAATAAAGTGTTAAGACCAAAATTCCCTACTTTGTAGACAATGAATTTCGAATAAGCCCTGATTTTTGGGAACTAACTCCTAGACTTTAGATCAGCAACCAATCAAAAACCAACAAAATGATAATTGTTAATATAAAAATATCATGCCTCCGCCACATGTCACCAAGAAATTGGTTGTTCTTTACAAGCTGTGGGACCTATCTTGACACGTATTAGCTGACGTGTGGAGGTCAATTCTGATATAAACAATGCCCCCTTCAAACTTTCCTCTTGGAAAAAGAGAAGGATTTGAATTTTTGACTTTTAATCCTCTCCCTTAAATGCGCAACCTCTGAAATTTCAATTTCACCCAATCAGTGAGTAGAAGAGCTGGCAAAGGCTTTTACTATAGGCATTTCACCTCCATACGAAGTCTGACAGAGGTTTTTACTTTTATTGTTCTCCAACCTTCTATTTCCTCTTTCCTTACGACTCTTTCTTCCAAAAATTTTCTCTCCATCTTCCTGCATGGCAACTCCTGGTACCTCTCTTCTTCCTGCCAGCCCTGGGTATCAAGTCCAAGAAATCATAATGAAAGAAGAAATATCGATAAATACTCACCCCTTTTTGCTAGTACCAATTCCTGCTTTTGGGCCTGAACATTATGGTTTTGACGCCCTTCTTTCTTGGTTCACTCCCCGAATCACTGGAGCCTTTTTACCCTCTTTGTGACCATAAACTTCCTTTCATTCATTCCTATGAATGGACCACCTATTTCAAGACTTCCCTAATCTATCTTTGGCCCATTGA